>NC_133008.1:17557118-17860148 GCF_048564905.1 Vicugna pacos
AGTGTACATACAATAATCTTCAGTCTCGTGCTGATCTACATGGTAATGACATATATCTGTTTAAGTCCTATTCATCTTAACACTAGCTAATGAAGAAATGGCCAATAGCTGTCAGCCCAAGACAACAAAATGTTAGGAAAACATTAAGATATAAGTGTAAAACATTTCATTGGGATATAGGCACAAAATTCTGTTCTTTGCCTTGGTAAAAGGCTACCTTCATTCCACAAATACTGCAATCCCACTCCAGGCAGAGTGTTCTATACACTGGAACATTGGGAGAGGACAAAAACAGTTACTGTTCTGCACAAACTTTGCTCTAAGAGGTGGAGACATAACAACAAACAAGAAAAAAAAAAACCAGACAAGATATTTTCATCTAAACATGTAAATACTGTGAAGAAAAAGACTGTGTGTGTGCGTGTGTGCGTGTGTGCGTGCACACACATGCAGTATGTGGAACAGAAGGGGAAAATCTGAGCTTTCATCTAAAGACATGAAGCAGGCAGCCTTGTAAAGGTAGGGAAAGCAATGTCCATTGGAGGCCAGAGTGTATGCAATGCCTTGAGACTGCAAAGAGTGTGGCATGGCTGAAGGAGAAAAAGAAGGACAATGTTCATGGAATACAGTGAAAGAGGAGAAGACTGGGAAGAGGAATGTCTCAATTTTTGTTTACAGTTTGAAATAACTAATCCTTTTGAATCTCCAAGTAAGTTCTAGGATGAGGTACTATATGCTTATCACAGGAATATCCTGTAAATAATCTCAGGAAAAACTTTTAATAAAAACTCTGATAAAAATTGTGTTGAATACAACAGCAAATCTTCTAAATCTTCCCATAGCTACCCAATCTTTGAAATGCCAACACAGCTTTATGAAAGTAAAGTAACAATATACACATACTGGCACTCCATCCAAATGTGTAATGACTCAACAGTAATTTTTAGTACCAAAGATTTAGTGCTAGAAGATTTATTTTTCTAAGTTAATTCTTTACTCTACTGTAGTCAATAATTGGTCAGATTGCATTAACTCTACCTACCATGAACTTTATTCTCAGAACCTGCCCAAATGGAACGTTTCACTTCATGAAAAAAGTTCTACAGAATTCCATTAAGTTTGTTTGTTATTCTTAGTATGCATGAGGTCCTGGGTTCAATCCCCAGTACCTCCATTAAAATAAATAAATTTACCTAATTACCTCCCCCCAACAAATAAATAAATAAATAAAAACTTTTAAAAAATTTGTTTTTTAAACATTTTGTTTAAATTTCTCATTCTAGATTTTCTGCTAACAATTTCCAGAATAAGAATTGGATGTTATGCTTTCTCCTTTCCCAGCTCACTTTTCTACCTCTCACTGGATGATACAGCATGTTCAATCCCAGGATGGAAATATGGAAAAGCCCAGGTTGGAATTTTAGTCTAAATTTTTAAGCTTAAAAAAGTAAAAGAGCTTGTGGAGTCAACTGAGGAAGCGCATAGTAGACCTGAGAGCTGTACAGATAACTGCCTGGACCAGGTATTGCCCCCAGTTATGTCAGGTAAGTATCTGCAGCAATAAATGAAGCAAAGCAAAACCCCAACAGTTAAAGCACTCTGAAACCGCTTCAAAGAAAATCAATTTTCCTTTTTTCATACACTTTACCTCCCCCTCCCCCCTCCCCCCACACTCTTCCCAACTTACTTGCAAGATTATATTTGGGTCAATGTTACACTTACAATCACTAAAGGCTGTCTCTTCAATTGCTGTTGGACACATGAAAGGTAACAAGTCCTAAAAGTTAACTCAGTGCAAACAAACCATTGCCTAAACACTTCCACGCAGTATTCCTCCCCATGACATTCTCACCTTGAATGTACTCATGACAGTGAGATTCCATTATGTGATAAAAAAACAGAATTGATGCCACGATTCATGATATATTTCATGCTCTTCAGCAAGATACCAAGGGGGATATAACATTCTATATATATATTGATGATTTTTAAGTCTATACTTTCCAACCTATCAAAACTCTCTTCTAGAGTACGTAACAAAAGTAATATAATAATTTGTACAATGTTTAAATGAAGTTGTGTATGCACACACACGTATATAAAAATTAAAAAATAATCTAAGATATGCAACTATTATGAAATGTTTCATTAATAGTTTTAATAAATGGTGATTATGAAAGATGATAGTTTTGTTTATTTTATTTTACTTTTTTAATGGAGGTACTGGGGATTGAACCCAGGCCCTTCTGCATACTAAGCATGTGCTTTACCACTGAGCCATACCACCCCCAACCCCTAAGTATTTTTAAAAGGAAAGGCTTATGATAAAGTGGAAAGGAAACAGATTTCAAATGACGGAAAACATGGAGATGAGCAATTAAATAACCAGCAGAAGACAGACAAACTATTCGACTAACGTAGCAGTTTTACGTAAATTGATGGCAGTTGCTCCTGCCACATACGAGGCCTTTTCTCAGCGTACCTAGTTTTGACCAGTCTTCTTGCAGTTCTCCTTTGCCTCGGGGACTGGGTACTCCCCAGGCCTCTTTGCTCTTTTCTAAACATGCACCTCATCTTTCATTCTGCCTACCCCCATTTATATTTATTTTACTGGATTTTCTTTAATCCACTGAATTCCAGAAGTCTTCAATAATCATTCTTTGTCCATCAAATTCTTCTACATCAAATCTTTTTTGCAGAGACTGACTACTGAGTCAGAATCTTCAATGCTCACCTTCGAAGTTTCAGTATAGAGAAAGTCTGCCACTTACAATAACTGACAGGTCATCTCTGCTTCAGTTCATTTATTCAGATGTTAACAGAGTTCATAATCCATGTCAAGTACAATTAACTAAAACTAATACCTAATTCCCAATGTCCCACTTTTTAGACATTTTCTTAATCTACCAAGATCAAGAACTGGACATCATTTCTTACTCTCTTCCTCATCACAATTAGTATTTAACATTTATTAATTTTACTTTGAAAGGCCACCCACAATTTCCAGCTCTAATATGACCTAGCCCAGGCCTTTATCATCTCATTCTAGATTATTATAATGCCTATAAAGTAGATTTTCTGATTTACTTTATCCTCTCTATTCTGGTCTATTAATTGCTAGTCTTATATAAATGTTCATTCTCCTCTTATCATGAACCAACAGTGCTTCAAAGCATTCCCTAGCGTCAAGTCACACAAACTTGAGGGTCAGAGTTTACTGTAGGCAAAAGGACTGAGTATTAGGAGCAGAGTGAAATAGCTATCATGAGTCTGAGATCACTGTATTAAGCTCAAGGTGAGAGTTGAAGCAAGACTCCAATTTTGAACACATGGGCTAGTTTGGTATTTAAATATCCAAGAGTGTTATGCAGCATAAGCAAGACTAACAGTTAATTTTAGGGACAGTTAATATATTCTTACTGTTCTCTCCCTTTCACAATCATAGGTGTGTATGGACACATTTTTTTCTCTTTAACTCTGCCCCCTACTTCTAATACGATTGAATCCTCCAAAAGATAGCTTCTACTTACGTCTTTACTATGCACATATATTCAACTTAGGGAAAGGGACAAAACTGTTCCTTTCACCCACAATAGTATGATTAATAGTGTTTTCATAAATGAACTGGAAACAGAGGCATAAAGCCAAAGAAAGGTGAAATTATTTATTAAACATCTCAAAGCAGGTCAGTAGTAGAATACAAATGAGAACGTAAGTCACAGGGAAATGACAGGAGGTACACAGCAATGCATAAAAAAAAAAAGGATAGCCTGATATTAAAAAGGCCTCTCTCATGTGGTTTGGAATTCCCAAATTCTACAAGATTTCAAGATGAATTTCCACTGCCAAGCAGGGTAAGGATTAAGGCCAGAGGGGAAAGAGTGAAAAGGAACTCCAATCTCCCCACCCTATCTTCAAAATTCCTGTACTCTTTGTTTTACATGTTGCATTCTTTGTAAAAATTCAAATAAAGGAAAACAAATTAATTTCTTTAAAAAGAAAAGATTGATATCAGTTATTTCCATGACCAGGAACTTGTAGAAGCAGTTTCACAATACTGCTGAAAATTGGGCAAGAAGTTTCTAAGATTCAGTTTAAACTCTAGCTCTCTGGGATTTATGCTGTTGCATTCTCATAACTCCAATATATGTACCCATAAATTTTTAAAGAGGTAATGAAATGTCAGAAGACATTTGAAGAAAGCACTTCATTTTTGCCACAAAATTCATGATGGATGCCTGGTTCTGACCCCTGTATCAAGAATCAGTGAATGCTGGTAAATGACCTGAGATGAAGGGTATAAAATGATCTCTTTGTAAGACAAAGAAAGCCTTTGAAGAGATTTTCCTATTTATTTAATGACAAAACAAAATGCACAACTTATCATGTTAAGTTTGACTCAGGTGCGTCCCTAAGCCTTTAAGGAAAAACAGAACATCAACCAAACAGTGCTCCCGGCCTGTGCTTCTACACATCTGTCCCTGTCTTTGATGGGTTCAACCAAATCAATGTCTTCATGGTTCTTTTCCTTTTCACGTGCCAGCCCCACACCTGACCATCAAAATCTGCACTCAGTCTTATATTTAAATCAGTATTTACCGTAAAAACATAAAATGACCACAGATAAGTTAAAGTGTTCACCAGGCATATCTGCATTTTAATAACAGTTAAAGTTTCTGCTATAGAAACAGAAAGTCTTGGATGCTTCTATAAAGCTGGATATAGGACTATACAGAATGATGAGAAGCATGGAAAATCATAAAGTCAGTGCCACTTTTAAGACACCAAATCAAACAAATCAGATCTGAAGTTCAGATACACAGCTTGATTACACCCTATAATTTAAAAAAATGTTTCTCATTGGTCCCCTTACATCATGCTTCTTCCATTAAAGACACTTAGCTTATACTGCAAATCCTTTCAAGATATTTCTATTGAGGAACGATATATAAAATACACATATATAATACATCCCAAGGAAATAAGAACAACTAACAATAACAACAGGAATAGCTTTGGAGAACGATTTTATGAGTGTATCAAACCAGACAAACCAGAACCTGTGTCAGATGCTCTGCATCCAGTATCTCACCTAGTCCTCACAAACGGTGCATAATGCTACATGCGTTCATTGTTCCTCATTCTTCAGAGGTAAGGAAATGAGGCCCAGGGAAATCAGATATTTAGTCTCTAGTCTCAAATTAGATTATGACAGACACAGAATTTAAACCTACATCTCTGTGACAACAAATTGCTCAGAAACTTACCCTTAAGAGCCATTTTCACCTTCATGATTTTTCTGACCACTTTGAACTTTTGAACCACTTTGTATACCTTCCCTGAATTTCTTAATTTCTGCACTTTGTTCTGCCTCTATCCCTTGGTCACTAATCTGAACTTTAAATTCTCTCCTAAACACCTGTATCTTAACTTCCCACACAGATTTTTCTGCTTCTAAGGGACAATGTACATATACAAACAGTGATGTGAAAACTTATTAGTGACATTAAAATATCACCTACTCTATTAGGAATAATTTCTGGCTTTTTATTTTAGGATGTTAATCATACTTGTAATAATTTATATTTAGTTCTGTGTTTTCTATGGCAATCATAGTTCAACAATTATATTTAATTGAATTATTAAATTGTGTGAATGTATATAAAAAGGGTTTCAATATAATAATAATCTCCTTATTATGGAGATCTTCATTTCATTTATCCCTTGGCTGCCTGGATGATGCTTAAAGTTCAGAGATCAATCTGCTGAGAAATATTATTTTCAATATATCTTTAATATTGCCTTTCTTCCTTCTACTCCACCCAGTCTCTTCTCCAGGAGTATCAATTATATATAAATTGGGATTTTACTTTGTATGTATTGACCTCTTCCTCATTATTTTTATCTTTTTCTCCTCTCAGCAATTTGAGAGAGATCTTCGAATTCATCCTCCACAGACCTTCCGATCAGACTTTGTATAATACAGTCTGCCCCTTCACCCCAACCAGTGCCCAGTTTTATAATACTTGAGTGGAATATATTTTCCTAACATTCACTTTTGAAATATCCAACTCTTAAGTCATCTATTTTTTCACAACTCTTTTGCTTTTTGTAGTTAAATGTTCTTTTTAAAAATATGTTGTCTCTTGAACATTATATTCTTCATTTATTGTTGAAAAAAATTCATAGGCTTAATGTTGTCATTATTCCCTTTTTTAAAATGTTGACTAATCATGAGTAAGAGGTCTGTTTTTTTTCTGTCAAAGGAGGGATGATGCTTCACTGGCCACAGGGACGTCTCCCACAGTGTGATCAGCTGCAAAACTATTTGATCGTTTACATGATCATTTTTAGGACCCATAAGCCAGTGGAGACTCTGTAGGGCTGTCACATATGGACAGACGTAGAGTGAAGTGTTGTCTCTGGATTTGACAAAACAGCGGGATTATTCTTTCTAGTCTTCTGTTTAACTTAACATCAACTCCATGTAAATGGTGACTGTGTAGGACCTTCATCCTGGTGATACTGCTCAGTGGATCACAGATGAACTTCACTACATAAAAACGTTTCTAACGATTTCCAGGGACCACATGTACTCTTGGGGCTCTCCCCCGAACACTAAGCTAAAGCTTAAAGTACTTTTAAGGGGGGATACGTACTTATCCCAGTTTTTTCTGACTTCTGGTTCTTATACCACCAAGTTAGAAAATATTTACAGGGTTCCATCAAACCTCTAATCAAAGCCATTCACCACAATCATTTTGCCAATATTTTGCTTCAGTCTGTCCCTATATGTATTATTCATGACATTTATATTTAGTGTACGGCTTCACAAAATTCCACAGCTATAGAGATCAAGTCAATCTTCCAGAACAGAACAAAGAATGACTTACTGTAGAATATTGACCTAACATAACTTAATTCTTTACAAGTAGGGTCATAATGACACTGATCATTTAGAGCGAGAGGACAATAGCAATTTGGGGAGAGAAGTGACATTGAGAAAGATGCTGACATTTTGCTATAATATGATCTCCTATGATTCTGGAGTCCATGTGGTAAGAATTACAAACAACTCACTGAAGAACAGTATATTAAAAAAATAAAAACCTTTTCTGGGTCTGTCCAATAATTAATCTCTCATTTTCCAAATTCTATAATGCTCCTCATAGATAATGTATAGTCTTTAAAATGTACAGTTTTCCATTGCCCAAAGCTCTGCTGTTTGCTTTTAGCATCTATATTACACAAGTAAAATTATCCTTAAATTATATTAAGAAAATGTTCTCTATTACACAAATGAAATTAAGTTGGCTATTCAACATGAACATGTTATTTTTTATGTTGTATCAATACACAGATTTTAATATAATATGTTTACAAATAATTATATCTTCTTCATATTTTTATTCACTTAGTTCTTTTTGTGTACTGCTTGAATGCACAATTCCATATTAGTTATTACATACTGGAGTATAAAAGAATTAGAAATGTGATTTCCAGCCTCAAAGAGGTAAAAATATTGTATCATATACAGTATTCGAAGACAACACTATATATGAAAAACTAGTATCATGTAGATTGGCCTGAGAAGACTGGCAGGATAAATACATAAAATTGTGTATCCACAAATAACTATAAATAAAAATAATCAATTACATTACTCATGAAAAGTCTGTATGGCTAAAAATTCTTATGGAAATAAAAATACATCATGGATTGTCATGAAGGGAAATTTCCTTTAGTTATAACAGAATTATTATAAGCTTATAACAAACATTAAGTATATTTCAGAAAAATAAAAAGCTGAAAAAGAGTGACTCATATCCGCCTGTCATACTCCTCAGTTTTCCCAACTTACAGATGCCTAAGTAGTTTTAATCCATGAGATCAAATACTGATTCTTCTTACAAACAGAAACCATTTCGAAGTACAATTTGAATTCTTACAAAATGAGAACTTTGGAATTGGACTCTATGTAGATTTCTATAGAGAATGGCATAGCATCAACTGTGTTAGAAAATAAATTATATTTAAAGCCATCACATATCTTTTCATACTATCCTTCTTTTGCATCCATAATTACTTGTATGATATGTCCCTTCTGCCTTAGCCAAGAGTTCCCAAGGGACTTATTCTAATGGTCCTCATCTGCAACCCTGTACACATATAATGTCTTACACTGACTATAAATTGCCAAACCACCTTTTGTAGTTTACAGACAATAAATCAATATGTGATAAGACTGCTCCATATTCAACTAAAAAATTGGAGGTTAAAGTGTTTCCCATTATTACCAGCAAGAAAAATAAGCAAAATTTTCTGCCTTTGAAAATAGATGTGTTTGCCTTCTTGACAGAAGGTAGTTTGTCTATATGAGGTATCAAAAGCATTCTCAGTAAATTTTTCCATAATCTAATCAGGTCCTTTTAAAACTGAACATAAGAAAAAATTTTGTATGTATTTTATGTAATAATAAACTCTTCAACATATCTAAAAATATTTAAGTATATTTGGTATAAAAAAGACATTTTATTGCTATTTTGTGATGCTTCTAGGGCAGACAGATATGCATGTAAATAAATATATCACAAGGAATTGGGCATTTGCAATAGCACAAAAACAAACAGGGAAAAGTGGAAATAAATTATGATGGTGTCTCAATGGTGGTAGTGGTGGTGGGTAGAGTAAATGAAGGAAAAGAGAAAAAAATTATGGATGAAACAGCATTTAAACTGGGTCTTGATAGAAGAATAGAATAGTAAATATGTGGGCCACAAAAGTAATCCATGTTGACTGAATATCATGGACGAGGTCTGAATACTCTTATGTATATAATTTAATTAGAAAAGCATGTAAGTGTCAAAGTAGGAAAGCAAATATATTAGGTCTAGCTATGGACAACTGTGAATGCCAAGATAAGGCATTCATAATTGATTTGGTAACTAAGGCAGAGAAACCGAAGGATTCAGAGCAGAAAACTTAACAAGAGAAGATGGGAAGTCTACTGAGATTTGTAGGAATGATGCTGAAAGACTGTTTTGATAATCTAGGTAAAAAGAAATGAAACTCTGAACTGAGGGAAACTAGTTACAACTGATACCAGAGAGCTACTGGTATAGTTAATACTTTGTTGTAGCTAATTTTCTCAAAGAACCACATTCAGAAAACATACTACAGAAAATCACATTAGAGGAGGGGTCTGGATAAAGAAATTAGGTGATGAGTGTGTTTGTGGAATTTCTTTTCTTATGCTTTAGATGCTACTTTCTTTTACGGTATGGTAATTATCAACTTCTGTGTACAATAAAAAGATAAAAAGACAAAGGCGATTTTGGCTTCACTACAAATTAACAGACAAAAAAATCGAAGACATTCGTGTGTGATACCTTCCCTACTAATATGTCAAAAAGACCACCCACCCTCTCAAGAATGGTGCCTGTAAAAGACAGAGGAAACAAGTTCCCATCAAGAACGTTTTTTTCCTTCTCCTACAGCAACATTAATTATGTTGTCCGCTGGAGTCGAAAGAATGAAATAGGCAGAGGCAATCTGATTCTCATCTTGTTTAAACTTGTCAGTTCCAAAATGAAGTCAAGAGTTAGTCAGGGAAAACGGAGATCTCCTTCCTCATTTAGAGATAAATGGGAAGTCTAGCTCTTTTTTTTTTTTTAAGACAGTTTGTCTTCAGAAGTCACTTGTCTCTTTTTTAAAGTATTACTAATTCAGCCCCTCATATGACACCCACAGGCTGCAAGCAATGTTTTTCATCAGGAGACACTCCCATCTTCAGCAACACCAAGCATCATCTGCGTGCCTTTGATCCTCTGCTGAAAGAAAAGGTATCTCTAAGGTGCTCAGGAGCTGCCAAGACACCAATTTTTAAGTTGAATTTTTGCCTCAACCCGGCGTTATTACTTCCTGGCTCTGCTGCTTTGTGTGGCTAGGCAGGCAACCCAAGGATAAGCTAACTTCAACAAGCACCTGTTTGTTAGAACTCTGACTCACAAAATGGCCCTGGTCTTACATATATGTGCGTCTGGAGGAGAGAAGGGAGGAGAGACGGGGAAACCTGAGGAAAGAACAGAAGTATATGAAGTGTGAATAACTAGATTACTGGGTGAAGGGAGGGCTAGAGAGGATGACAGGGATGTGAAAGGAAGAGGCTGAGAGGAAAAGAGGTATGCGATTTGCACCAGGGATCAAAACACTGAACATGCCATGTGGTAGAAGGAATTTAAATACAGACTGTGTTCAGTCAAGGGAGTTTTTTCTTCTCCTTTGAGTTGTGAATTCAGGACTTTTTTCCTTTCCCCAAATGAAGACATTTATATAATCAGTTGTTAGATAAAATGAATAGAATGAAAAGAAAAGGCCGTTTTTATAACTTCTTTCTCTAACAGAATTTTTTTATCCCAAAAGAAAATAAATAGATTCAAACAATCACTTATTAAAATTACCTGGGACAATGCTTAAAAAAAACACACACACACAAGAATGATTTTATTAAGATTAATATATTTCACCAAATTCCACCCTCTTCTCCACATCGACTCTACTCTCACTGCTTACATGAATTTTTTGGATTAGATATCTTTTTCAAATGTGTTCTGAAAGATACTAGCTTAAGTGTCAATTTTTTTTTTTCACAGAAGCTTAGATACACTAGCGAGTATTGAATTAATGGAAATAAATCTATTCACCAATGTTCTGCCTATAGCTTTGATGTGACACTCCAGTGAGACCCAAAAGTGTTACTGCTTCTTAAATTCAGGTTAAGGTACATGGGCTGGGAGATAACAATTCCTCCATTATCTTCTTCATAACCTGAGTCTTGGAAAGTTCAGTTAGTAAGGACAAACAGGGGTGGGGGGTGGGGGTGGGGGCGGGGGGGAGGCAACAGAAACAAAACTTACAAAAAAGTTTTATTGTCAATTTTTAAAAAAATAACTGGTCCTGATAAGTAACAAAGAATCCTGATTTTTAAAAAAAAAGAAAGTGCATTTACCAATTTTTCTAATCTCTTTAAAGTTTTTCAATAGTTCTAAATTAAATCCCTTTCACCCTTATCTCTTTATCCATCAGAAAATCCGAAGGGTATTTGGATTCAGACATCTATTGCACCAAAGATCTTTCATTACACAGCACAAACAAGCACTTTTATTGAACAAGAACCCAATTACTTAACCTAGCTTCAGGTTTCATTCTACCCTGAGGCATCTATCCTGATAGAAGCCTACTAATCTCTTCTGATGTACGTTGCTACATATCAGCTCTGATACACAGAGATGATTCCCAACCTTCTTGCAGAGAACCACTGATTAAATAAACTGAGATGCCCATCTCAGCTTCCGTAGACCAATGAATAACAATGAGAAAGAGTGCAGGCAGATCTGGACCCCTTCCTGCTTCGAGCATGGCACAGGGAGAGAGAAAAGGGGAAAGAGGAGTACCTGTTCTGAGAAAACCACCAGCATTTACCAAAGTCCTGTCCTGGCAGTGCCTGAGTTTCTCTCTAGTTTGTTTCCGCTCTTTAAACTACTGTCATACTCCCCACATTTTGAGAAGAGAAGAAATCAGTTCCTTAAAGCTCTAGTACCTTTGCTGCTACCATTCTTTCTTTTTCAAACTTACAATGTTAATGACTTGGCCTTTATGTCAGTAACTCTCAACACTAAATGTGTATTAAAATAACCCAGGAGCTTTAAAGAAGCCTGAGTCCCATCTCTAGAGATTCTGATTTAATTTATCAGGGCTGGGAACTGAGCATTATTATTTTTTAAAGCTCTACAGATGACCGAAATATACAGCTACAGTTGAGAAGTACAGCTTGGTGTAAATAGCAACAAACAAGTTTGTAAATTGTTATATTAGAATTATGAAGAGGTCTTAGGGATAATTTAGTCTAGCTGCACTTCCAGTGCAGGAATATTCTAAAGAGAAGCCTCTGGAAATGTTACACTGATGAACACTTTGTTACCTCACAAGAAAGTCTATTTCTTTGGTTTTCTTTTCACATTAAGCCTTTAGAAAAAGTCCCCAAGATACGTCAAAGTATCCATGCACACGACTACTCATAACAACACTTTATATTAACAAATAAACTCAGTAATTTAATGTCCACCAATAAGGAACTGGAATTAGAGAGAGAGAGAGAGAGAGAGAGAGAGAGAGAGAGTGTGTGTGTGTGTGTGTGTGTGTGTGTGTGGTGTTCAGAGCAGGGAATAGGGAGACTACCTTCAGTGTAAAATATTTTAAAGATGTACCTATCATGTATGTACTTTTGTGTAGGATACCTTTTTGAAGAATACTGAAAATAGTGGTTTCTACAAAGATAAGACTAGGCTTTTATTTTTAGTTTACACTGTTTTAATTAATTCTACTTTCTAATCATTTGTATGAACTATTTTCTTGTATTTCAATTAGCAGAGGTTATTTAGATATTGGGATAACAGACCATTTGTGTTTCCTTTTTTTAAAGGTTTCAGTATCCTCCCCAATACTGAGGTGCAATCTGCTATACTCATGCTTTTCCTTGAGCTGCCATTTGGAGCTACACAGAATGAAGTTACCAGTCTTCTACATGATGACCATTTAGCTATTTGAAAGAATGTAATAATGTTTTTCCCTTGGTGGAAGCTCGATTCTCTTCTATTCTTCATATTCCCTCAGAGATTGTGCATCATGTGTTTAGTATTAACATGTAAGAATTAAAGGATACAGGAGTAACTTCACAAATAACTGCTACTAAGAAGCTTACATTCAATCAAGGAGATAAAAATAAAAGATAAAATATAGTCATTTCATTACAAGTTTATTTATAAACAGAAGAAATGAATGCACACAGGGGAGTCTAGTTTTTGAAGACGGTGGGCAGTGAACAGGGGAGTAAAGTTGGTAAATAGGCATGGAACACTTTTATGAATATTTATTTTTCAAGTTAACAAAGCATTTTAATGTGTTATTTTAATGCAATTTTATAACAGTGTCCAATATTATTATCACCATTTCATAATTGTGAAAATGGAAGCTCACGTTAAAATGGCTATAAGATTCCTTCTTTTTTTCTCTGAACATGCTCTGATTCATCAGTATTCCTCTGCAATAGCCAAGGATTAAAGGCATTTTCTAAATGTGGCCAGATCAATGCAGAAGCAAATGGCATTACCAGGTCCACTGATGTTGACACTAGCATCTCAGATAATTTGCTTTCTAGAGTAGAAAGTGTGTGGTGGAGGGGGAGTCAAAGCAGGAGTTAAGTATGTGGAGGAAGGAGCCCCTACATCTACCTGGAAGAGTCAATGGCAGCTTCCGAAAGGAGAGAGTGTTGGCTTGAACTATGATCTGAAAGGCAAAGGAGAATTTTCCAGGGCAGAGAATGTGGGGACGTCATTCTAGGCAGAGGGAGCAGCACAACCAGAAACACTGCACGTTCAGGCGCTGTGGGTGCTTTCGCACTGTGCAGAGTTGCAAGGACAGGGAAAAGGGACAAACGGGAGAGAAGTTAGAAAGAGAGACTGAAGTCCGACCATTAGGATCCTGGAAATTTGAATTTGACTCTAATGGCAGTGGAAATAAAATAATAACTCATTTTATGTCCTGGAAAATACTAGAAGCCAAAAAGAAATGAAAGCATGCATAATAGAGACACTCTCAGCTAAAATAAAACGTCCACATAAATACTGTTAGCTTTTAAGTTGAAATGACAATGACTTTTGTGGGGTTTTTTTTTTTACTCCCTATTGGGAACATAGTCATACACTTTTATGAGAAATGACTGTCATTTTCATTAAGTTATGAACAGTATAGAAGAGTCAACAGGTGCCTAATATGACTGCTTATGGTTAGATCACTTTCAAATTTGTTTTGGCATAATATTTCCATCTGAATATTCTGTCAGTTAATAAAAAAAATGGCATACTTCCATTAGAAGTCATTTATTGCAGGCTATTTACTATGATTTCTTTGCTTCCAATTTCTTGTCAAATGAAAGGCCGTATCTCAGCTTCTCCTGAACAATTTTGAGCTTTAGCTTCTATAGTACAGATGTCTATGGCACATTCTAAAATTGGGATCCCTATTGGGAACAACAGGAATCCACGGTAAGAAAAGAAAATACACAGCAATATGTATGAGAAGAGAATTTTTTTTTCTTTTAGTTTTAATATTCTTTAAGACTGCATGCTGGTTTCCTCTGATGTGAGAACATTTCTCAAAAGACACTAAATTTAAGGTTTTAAACAATATTCTGTTCTCTGAAATGCTTATAAAACATTCCTTTTGAGGTTAAAAAAAATTATGGGTTAATAAGTAGTTTCAGACAATAACAGAACAAAACTATTATATTTTGGAGTATGAGACCAAAATATTTTTGTGAGAGCCAGTGCTAGAGATTACATTTTATTTGATAGAAGTGTAATTTATAGCATCAGTATATAGATTAATTATGACTGTTTCATGTTTTATTGTCAAATCTCCTTGTCTAATAAAGCCATAGATAATGAAGCTGGCAGATGAGATCATTTTCTGGAGTTTTCAAGGTCAATATGTCAATTAAGATTGTGGGCTAATTCATTAGTACTGGGGGAAACAATGAACATGCTGAGCGACAGGAGATTGTGAGTCTAGGATATCAAACATCTATATTGACTTATGACAGCCTCAAGTTCTCTATTTTGTGAAGTGATTTAGTGGGGCAAATTACTTTTTCACTAATTTGACAAAGATGAAACTTTCTAAGACTGCATAACATAATATAGGTTCAAATACTGCTGCATCATATAAATCAGTGAACCATGATACACATTTTGAGCCAAATTCTCCAAGGACGTAAGTTTTCCATTTCATTTAGCAGCAGCATGAATTTGTTTAATTCATTCATTCATTCATTTGACAAGGATTTACAATTTACTGAATCTGTACTCTGCACAAGATTCTGTTAGTCACCTGGGAGGCAAAACAAAACTAGCAGCCATGGTCTTCACTCTCACATAACTTATAGAGACAGATATTAAACAATTAAGTACACAATTGGTTGTTAAATACAGTTGGCATAAGTGCCATAAAGGGAAAGTTCCACATGATGTGACAGGATATAACTGTTATTATCTCGTGCCTTAAAAATAAGTGGTCTGAACATAATTATAGAATAATTTATGGACATCAATGCACTGCTTAAATATAATTGAATACATTTTTATTGAGAACCTATTATATTCCATTCATTCTATGGGTACTGAGGATATAAGGAAATCATACGATGCAACTGGAAACAGACGTATGCATAGCAAAATGCAAAAGCTATTATTGGAATGGAAGCACAGATAAAAGGGTGGACCCTGAGATTATAAATGAAAATGAAAAATAAGAAGAAATTCATTCATTTATTCAAATATTCCTTGAACATCTGGCATATTCCCAACATGATACTTTGGTGTTGGAAATCTCTGACAACAAAACACAAGCCCTGACCATGAAGGATTCGTTGTATAGAGCAGTGGTCTCAATCAGGATGATTTTCACCTCAGGGGACATAAGGCAATGTCTAGAGACATCTTTCTTTATCACAGCTGAGGAGAGGATGTTACTGCAATCTACTGTATGGAGGCCAGAGATGCTGCTAAGTATCCCACAATGCAAAAAACATTTTGCACACAACAAGTATTTTTCCTTAAGATGGATAATTATCCATCCCCAAATATCAACAGGGCCAAGGTTGATAAACCCTTGAGAACCACAGAGAAATAAGTCATTATAATGCAGCAGTGTTAGTGTTGAAATGTGGCTGTGCTTTAAAAAACTGAGAGTATAGACTGGGATATAAGGAGAACAGGCAAGGAAGACCATCTGGCTTGGGATGCCATTATTACAAATTATGGTGAGATGCTGCCAAGACCTGGGCTAGGACTATCAAAATGAAGATAGCAAGGTTAATTTTTAAAAAAATAGATGTGAGAGGAAATTTGAGTAGTAAAATAAGTACTGATTTATTGAGCAGTGATGTGGCGGAAATTTGCAGGGAGAAAGAGCTGAAGCAGATGGAAGAGTCAATGAGTTCCTTAAGCTGTTTAGTTTGGGTGATAGGTTACAGTGTTAACACTAACAAGCATTGGAACAAAAGAGAAGGAACGTGTTTTGAGGATATTAACAATGGTAATGAAGATAAACATTATGGTGACAGCCCCTGACTTTCAATTTTTTGACTTGATAATGATGATGCAAAAGTAGTATACATTCAATAGAAGCCATACTTTTAGTTTTGAATGTTCATTTTCCTGGACGATGTGGTACGATACTCTCTAGTGATGCTGGGCAGTGGCAGTGAACCACAGCTACCAGGCAGCCACACTATCTATCATGAGGGTAGACAACCCAGCACACTTATAACCAATCTGTACCCACACAACCATTCTGTTTTGCACGTGCAGTACAGTATTCAATAAATTACATGAGATATTCAGCACTTTACTATACAGATGATTTTGCCTAAGTGTAAGCTAATAGAAGTGTTCTGAACACATTTAAGGCAAGCTAGGCTAAGCCACGATGTTCAGTAGGTTAGATATACTTGATTTTATTTTAAACTTTCAACATTTTCAAATTACAGTGTGTTTACTGGGACATAATTCCACTGTATGCTGAGGAAGACCTGTAAGTTATTGTGTTATACAGTGTGTCAGTCAGAGTGAACATTATTAAATTTGTCATTATCTTGACAGGGAGGTCGTTATTTAAATAAGTACAGTTGAGCTCAGAACAACGGGAGGCGGTTGTTAGGAACACTGATCCCCACCCCAAACAGTCAAAAATCCAGGTATAACTTTACAGTCAGCCCTTTTTATCCGTGGTTCCCCATCTGCTGATTCAGTCAACCTCAGACTGCACTGTACTGTAGTTCATATTTATTGAAAAAAATCCAGTATAAATGGATCTGTGCAGTTCAAACTGGTGTTGTTTCAAATGGTAACTGTCATATTATCCCCAATTTCTAAGATAGGGTGATAAAGGTCAAATAAATTGCTCAAGGTCGTATTGCTTATTAGTGGCAATATCCAGACTCCAACTGAAGTTCATCTTCTCCTAAAGCTGAGGTTTTCGACATGTATGCTGTACTGGATAAGCAAGGAGGAGACTGGACAGACCACCTGGGTTCTCCAAACAGCAAAACCTAGAGTAAAAGCTTGTATACTACTAGCTTATTAGGGAGAACAAGTCTAGGGAAGCATAAGACAGGAGAAATTTGAGTGAGTCATGGATGTAGAGAGAGCAAACATTCAATATTAAGTCAAGCACACTTGTTTGCTTGATTAAAGGAGACTCTTCTAAGGGGCCATTTAAACTGTGCGTTTCAGGACAGTCCACGTAGAAGAAGAAAAGGAGAATCAAGTCTCAACAACAGCAGTGAAATATTCACCCAAAAGTTTTCATTCTCCTGTACAATTATCCTTTAATTCTCCTTTGATTCTCCTTCCAGGTTGCTCACACAGATACCAAGTGGGTCTCACCAGCAGCAGAGATGACCTGGGGCAGGAAGCAAGAAACATAGAGCATGCACAAAAGACAAGACAGAGGTGAGCTGTGCCTGTGAGAATCAATGACAAGGAAGCAAATGCAAAATAAGTGGCCAAGTCCCCAAGACCAGTGCAGCTGGGAAGCTGTGCAATGGTATGTAAGAAGTACCTGATATTGCTGGTCTCTACAAGCTACCAGCTTTGTCACTAACTTAAGTTACTCCCCTCTCCTGGTGTTTTAATTTTCTCATCTATGAAATAGAGAAAAAAGCGTATTACCTACCTTATAGTGATATGAGGATTCAAAGACTTAACAAATATCAATCATTCTAAAACAATACTACCGTAAACGCCAAACTCATTATCCTGTCATTGGTATCACTACCATCATTGCTGTTGAGAAAGAGAAAATCAGCCTCTTAGACCCAGGAGCTGGCTGACTCAACAGCAAGGCTTTGGCATTGTTAGGAGCTGGCCTGGCACTCAGAGCTAAGGGCATCATGTTCTCTTGCGACTATAAACAATCTCACAGAAAACACCATGATCCAAAAGGTCACTTTGTGACTTTGATGAAGTGAGACAAAAACAAGACTACTTCATAATCACATGCAAGCATAGTTTAAAAACATGGTCATTGTACAAACTCAAAGTGCCAAAAAGCACCCCTTCTCAAGGCTGGTGTGAGGGACTGCTCTTCTTTACCAGTTTGACCTTTCTCCCCAGTCTGTAACTCCTTCCCTCTAGATAATATGAATTAAGATACTCAATCACAGATTTATGTGACTCCTCTCTAATAGCTTCCAATCCAGAGTCAAGCCCCACTTCCTTGAATTGTCCTCGAAATCACCTAACACAAGCCCAAATCCTGTAATAAGTCCTTTCTAAAATCCTCTTACTGAGGTATCCCAGGGCTCCACTTATGTGCTCTCCCTCACTGTGAGCAATAAACCCAATTTGTTCAAATACAGACGTGTATGCGGTGGGCTTTGGCTGGAGGCCAGCATCATCACTGTCATCATCATCTCTAAAGTTAAGACGTAAAATTAGCTATAGATCTGTGAAATTTTAGCATTTAAGTTACAATTGAAGCACGAGCAGTACAAGACATTACTTAAGGAAAGAATGTCAAATAGCAGAAGTAAATTGCAGAATGTTGAACCGGGGAGAACACACAAGCAAATTCGGGACAGGCCAAATTCATTGCTCAACAAATCAATTTATTCGTAGTCACAGAGGAGAAGAAGGAAGAGAGTTCAATTTATGGAAAGAAGAAAGGAGTTTTAAGGATGTCATGGTGGTCTCATTGGCATGATTTTAAAATGTCCAGATAAATAAGAACCAGGGGAAGTCCATTAGATCAGAAATACAGAGAGTATGACAGCCAATACTCCAAAGAGTATTCAAGTAAATGGGTAATAGAGAAAATGAATTACAGTAGACAAAGTAATAAAAGAGAAACAGGGAAATCAGTAATTTTTAAAGTATGAATGTCAACAGGACTAAGATGGGAATTTAATCTGAGGGAAATACACGGTTGTAGGAGGGAATACTTAAAGACAGGGACACGTCAACTTTTAGTTTGCTTTAAGAAAGGGTCTGTGGGAAGATAGTGTTTGCAGATCCAAGAAAGCAAGGGAAAGTTTGCTGAATTAGGATCCTAGAGTACAAGAGGGGAAAAGAGATCAAGAACGTGGTTGGGGATCTGTGTCAGAGGTCGAAGAAAGGGCAGCTAAGGCATTTTGTCACTGTTGATTTGTTTCCTCAGGAAATAGTCTGAAACATCTGTTAATGTCAACTGAGTTTGGTGACACTAGAATAGCCACATCAAAAAAAAAAAAAAAAAGGAACTGGAGACAACAAGTAGAAAAGAAATACTGCCAGGCATTATTAAGAATGTAGTTAGGGGAGAAGATTACATACTCATAGCGCTAATGGACCCAGGAAGCATGGCTATGTAAAGTTTCTCTAGCGCTCCTCAGCAGCTGACATGAGGACGAGACAAATCAATGTTTGGACTGATCCCTGTGCTCAGTGTTAAGTTTTCTGTGATGGAAGCTTAAGGGAAACCAAAGAATAGAAAGTCTGATGAGAGCAGAGTTGAAATGAGTGATGAATGTGTCAAGGCTAGATAAACAGGGAAGCAAAGCCAGCTACAGAATGACCCCCTAAGGGAGTTCAAAGTTCTCAAGCTCACTGGTGGAGGAGGGACAGAGGTAGTATAGAAGGTGGTGGGAGAGGGTGCAGGGACATTTAGGGGAGTGCAGAGAGGGAGCTGCAGTGGGAGGGGAAATTAACAGCTAGGTTCAATAGCAGTGCCAGTGAGAGAATCTGAAGCTTGGAAAGACAGAGGATTTCAGATTAAAATTTTGGAAAGAGAACAGTTGTGAAAGATAGTAAGACATATACACTGATCTAGAAATGTGGCCTTGAGGTTGGGCAGGGGCATGGAGGGAAGTGACTAGAGAAGAAGAGTGCCAGGACCCAAGGGGCTAGCAAAGGTGGTGTATGTAAACAGGAGACAAACTTTAAAAAGATTACTAAGTATTAGTTATCCTATTTTCAGAGGGAAAAATAGGATTTCTACCATACTGTAAAAAAGGAAGAGCAAAAAGAAAACCCCTATAATATTTCATATTATAATGTAGAAAATTTACCCTTCTTGTGTAGTAACAATTTTATTAAACTGTAGTGAGAATTACTTTTACACAATGCTCATATGCAACATCTAGACATCACCTTCTGAAGATGCCAGAGAAGCCACACATATAGGAAAAATCCTTACGCATCTATCCTGCTTTCTAGAAAAGACCTGACTTACTTGCTGGTATCTATTTATTTAACTTTACAGCAGATTCAAAAGATTTAAGAAGCTACACTGTCAAAAGAATGGTATATAATTCTTGTGCCACTATTTCAGCCATGAGATTTTCGATAACAAAGGTGACTGGATATATTTGGGGACCCTGGTAAATACTTGGTACTATAATACTGAAGTTTAATTTAGCCCTGCATAGAAAATCAGTAGTCTCATTCTAGGTGAAATTTTAAAGAATAACTCATGATAAATGTTTTATTCCAGAGGTGATTTAGTAGGGCAGAAAGTAAAACATGTATTTTATTTGCTACAAATTAAAGTGTACTCTCCATGTGTATTATGAAATAAAAAATTACATTTCCAAAGAGAAAAGTTACCTGATTACATTCCTGAGAGGATATATGTGTTGTTAACATTTTAACTCTGCTACACTTGATAAGATCTTACTTTAACACAACATTGTAAACTGACTATATTTCAATTAAAAAAAAGAAAAAGATCTTACTATAAAGTGTGCCTTTGTCCTGCTGCTGATCATACACACTGTGGGAATAATCAGAATAATTAAGATGCAATGGCAAAGAAATGCCAAAATAATACTTAGATAGGATATACTGGTAAAATTTGTGTCACCTGGGCAGTTTTACTGTAGCATGTAGAATTTTATTTTTAAAAAATCAGGTGATCTGAGTGGTGTACAAAACTAAAAAAATAGGAAAAATAGACATTTTTATATTTTTTTTCTGGAATCCCCAGGTAATATTATAAAAGAAACATTTAACTCATCTGAGTATGTTTTTAGTAAGGTATCAAAAGGTGGACCATTTTCTCTAGTCTTTCCTGGGAAATGGAGATAATTAAATATAGGTACAAATCTAACTCCTAAGGATATTTTTTGGTTAATTTTTGAGGCTTTTTAATTTCTAACTAATTTTTGTTGGATTTGTATACCATTCTGACCTCCCCCCTCCACCATGGGTGATTAAGGTCTCTGCTTACTTCATTCACTATCAAATATGAATCATCCTTATTTCAAACTTCTGATTTACCTGCAGGGCTCAGAGCTTTGTTAGTTATTACCTAGGATTATATTCTATTATAGCCACAAAAATGTTCCCTCATTGATTTCATATATAAATAATGAGGATCTTAGCTAGTAACCTACCTCTTGTTTTGGTTTTGAAGTGTTGTTAGATTTTAAACCTGAGATCCTTACTCCTATCTCTCAACTTCCACATATCTATTGAGATCATGAGAAATTATGACCGTGTCATGCTTGACTACCTAGAAGCCTGTGTGCAATATGGTAGCCACTAGTTATTTGTTGCTATGAAGCCCCTGAAATGTGATGCTAGTCTGAACTGAGATGTGCTATAAGTTTAAAACACAAAGTAGATAGTGATATCTAAGTACAAAAGCAATGTAAAACATTTCAATAATTTTTATATTGATTAGGTGTTTAATTGACAATATTTTCATGTATTTGAGAAAATAAAACATAGTATTTGATTTTACCTATAAACAGGTAGTATGGCTATAAACATTTTAAAATTACATATGATTCACATTTGTGTTTTCTATTATAATCCTACTGGACAGTAGTGCCCTAGAAGAAAGTTTGAAATTAGCCTCTCAGCAAATGTTGCATTCCACAGTAACAAGATAAGGCAAGGCAAAACAAAACAAAACAAAACAGAACAAAACAAAAAAGCAGGTATGTATGGAGAACGTTATAAAGAACCTAATGTCGAGGAGGAGGAAATTTTTCTCTGCCCTTCTAGATTCTTCTGGTTGGTGTAAGAATTAATTGACATAAGACAGATTAACAGGAGAAAAATCAAACAAAAGTTGAATAATATGTATTCATGGGAGAGATCCAGAAAATTGAGTAACTCACCAAAATGGCCCAAGCCTTCACGTTTAATACCATTTTTAGCTAAAGACAAAAGAGGATGCTGGGGTAGTGACTTGGGACCTCAAAGGAGAGGAAGGCAATTGACATGGAAATGGAAAAGCAAATGTCTGGTAAACACATATTTATTGGGCTGTGCAGAGACAATGGGACATAGAGAGGAATTTTAACAGACTTTTCTAGGTTCCTGCCTACCACACCTGGTTCCATACTATAGTTATCTCTGGCACAAAACCTCTATTTATGTTCTTTCAAGCATTTAGCAGGAAGGTTAAGGTTCCTTCTCAGTCTTTTGGGCCTTAAAAATAATCAACCTAAATAATCCTCATGCCAAAGAGACACATTTTGGGGTGGCAAATTTTGTTTCCCTACACTTACTTCCTGTTTCACTATTTCTCATGGGTTTCGTTTATTCTTTCTCTTTGAAGAGAGTCAAATTTTAGTAGTAGCTGTTTAAAGGTATGCATTGACAAGAACCAAATTTTAAAGTGCTTTAGAGTGGAACCCAATAATTACGAATATAACCTTCCTACTACTTACAACATAATGCATTATTCTGCAGGGACAACATATTCAGTATAGCTGATGAAGTATAAAGTTGAATAGAATCTCTGCATCTTGCATCTCAAGTATTTAGACATTAACAGTGTTATGCAAAGGCAGATAAAATGAAAAATTACTGCTCTCATATATTTGCTTTTCTGGTCACAAATGTGCAACGATTCTTCATGCAGAGTTTTGGAAGTATCCCACTGCTGAATGCAGGAAATGATTCAGCACTCCTGTGGTCATGAATAATACATCAGGCAAGTGCCATATACCATATTTGCTGGGTTACGTGATTCCTATTGTGCCTTCTAAAACTTAATCTACAGACTTATTCCCATCTATATTTACCGTGTGTTTGTGGGAGGACAACTACTATGGTAGACATAAAACCTGGAACTAGTTAAATGATACTGCAAAATGCTCCATAAAGTTTAAGTGCAACGTGGAATGCTTTCTCCATTTCTTTAAGTGTGATGACCAACCTTGGGATTCATGGAAACATCAAATCTCTATTTTAAATAGGGATGTTTCTAAAGTCTGGTAATATTAAATGTGTAACTATGGATGGCATATTACGATTTTTAAAAATTAATGACTTCTGTTCACTCTCTCTTTTCCTTCTATCTGCCTCTCATTTTTATTTTAATCATTTTATTATTCTTTTAAAATAATAAAGCATTCATATTCATTGTAACAAGTTACAAATAAAGTAGAAATACTTGACTTTTTTGATTTTACAATAGAAATAACAATTTCAGGCCTAAAAAAGAATCTGAAATCTAAAACTTCCAAGTTCTCTAACATTTGATCAATTACATATGCCAATGAGGATTTAACACCTCCAAAGCTTATTTCTTACTCCTAGAGCCATGAGTCTAAAAGCTCTTTTTTATGTTTATGTGAAATTAACTAATCTGTACTAATTTATATTGAAACTATGAAAAACAAATATAATATCTTCTGTGTAAACTGAAATATTTTCTCAATGCTTATTTTAGCACTCTATATTATCTCCTTAGGTAATCTTACACACATTAATATATATATATATATATATATCATACATACATAATAGATATATATTACATATATATCTGTGTATATCTCCTAGAATATTTCTCTCTCCTCTGTGCTCTATTCCCATTCAGCTTCTTAGTTGATGTTCAACAATTAGTTGTCTTAACAGCACGTCAAACTCCACACATTCAAAATTAAACTTACGATCTCTATGCCCAAATCTGATGAGGGGCTGCACTCAGAACAGCATCATCCTTAATATTTCTTCTTCACTTCACATATCCTATCAACCAGCATGTCTTATTAGGCTCGTCTCCAAAATACTTCTTAAAGCCACTGTTTTCTCTCCAGAAACACCTCCAACTCTTAGACTACTTTCTATTATCTCTCACTCAAATGAAAGTAATCGTTTTCTAAATGTTCTCTTTGCCTCCATTCTTGATACTCCTTGTTCATCCCTGAGCAAATTATTTACTTAAATACGTAAATCAGATGAAGCAACATCCTGACCAAATTTTTGCATTGTCTTTCCCTGCTATTTAGAAAAAGTTCAAAAGACTTAACAGTGGCCTACTGTTTGCTATAAATTCTGGGCTCTGCTCACCATACCCTTGCTTAATCAATTACTCTTCAATGTTAAGACATGTGGGAAAAATCTTTTGCCCAAGAAAGTCTTTCCACCCTCACTGACCATTGTCCTTTCCCTCATTACATTTGCTCATAACAACACCATGTATCTCAATTTCATAGCATTTAATGTTACTATTCTGAAAGAAGGAATAAAATAATACATTAAAATTAACCTTTAAAATACTTGGAGAAAATGCTCCTATCTCAAACTAAACTGTAGGTTCTGGTACACATTCATATGTAACATTACTCAGGCAAGTAACAAGAATTCAAAGATTTAAATACATACTCAACCCACAAAAGCACACAGACATTAACAAACTGTTGTGACCCCAGGGAGTACAGAAAATTTACACCCTTAGCCTAAGAAATACTAATGTCTGAATGGAGGGAGGGGATACTCATTTTCAAGACTACCATTCTAGTATAGTTGTGGAAAGAAGAAGGAAAGAACATTACTCTGAATATAGTCAGAGATAAAGTTTATTGTACAATCTTGCTAAATCAAAAATTCTATCAGGCCACCAGATCTGCTTCTCCTTAGAGTATGATTGTATGGCAGACAGTGTGATGGAATTGCCTTAGGGGAAATCACAATTCTCCCTAAAGGCATTTTCATGAATACATGTTTCAGGTGCATAGGAATTAAAAAAATAAAAAGCAAAGAAAAAAAATCACTTTCTAAAATGGGCACTTTCTCAAATGGTCAACAATACTTTTAAAATACAGAATAATCTGGGAAACCATCAAAATAATAACCATCTGTTAGAATGGTCTTAGAGGGGTACATTTTCTTACAGTAAAACTTCTGAGCTGACCAAACAAATCTGAGAATGAGAGTGGCAGATGGCTCCTAGAGACTGTATTTCAAATTATGTTTCTAACCTGTAGTTATGTAAGAATTAACAAGCAGAAAAAAAATAAAGATAAACTGGTATTAGCCTCATTTACTTTGACACAATGAAGAATTTAAGTTATTCTTCAACAGTCCTGATATAGGTTTATATCCATTATACAGTTTAAAATAAACTGCACATTTCTGCCACTGCATTGTCTTGTTCCTGAGCAGCAACAGAAGATGCCACTGGACCCTGTCACTTCGAGTTATGTAGAGCTCCCACTTGTGGAGGAGAACTGTGGATGGATGCATGTGGGTTTGTTCAGTGCACTCCTCTGCTTATTTCTATATCAATTCCTACTTGATGTTTTAGAAATTTTATTTATTACAAATGCACTGCCTTGGAATCTCTTCTTTCCCTTATACAGTATGAATGACTATAGCAAAAGCACTTTATATCTGTTATGGAATAACATCTCCGCAAAATTCCTATGTTGAAGCTCTAGCCCCCAGTTGCCTGGGCTAAGTGAGACCATGAGGGTAGGGTCTAGTGGAAGAGAGGCAGGTCTGGGAACAACTAGCACACTTGCATTTGTGTTCGTTTCCTCTCTCTTTTTCTTTCTCTTTCTCTCTCTCTCTCCCTCTCCTCTCTCCTCTCTCTCTAAGCTCAGACACAAAGAAAAGGCCATGTAAAGACACAGCTAAAAGATGGCCCCCTGAAAGCCAGGCGGTCTCACCAGAAACCCACTCTGCCAGCACCTTGGCCTTGGATTTCTAGGCTCCAGATCTGTGAGAGAGTAAGTTTCTGCTATTTAAGCCACTCAGACTGCAGTACTTTGTTATGGTAGTCCTGGCTGACTGATACAGGATTTGAATAGAGGAGCTCAAATTCTTTTTTTCTTTTTTGGAACGTACCTGTGATAATTTGGACAAACCCACAGTATCTGTGACATGCCTATGAACATGAAGATGTGAAGTTTTGGGTGTATCAAAATTATTTGCACCCTGAAAAAGTTTTTGACTCATTTCAATTTCATGTTGAAGTACACTTGATATATTATCAAAATATAATAGCAAATCTGAAACTCTAGAAAAAGTGTGGCAATATAAAGTTCAACTGAAGTTGTTTACCTTAGACTGTCTTGTCAGTTATTAATTCTGACTTGTTCTCAGCAATGCCACTCAATCCCAACTTATATAGCTTGGGCAAGATCAGGTTTTGCTAATGATGTTTCTTTAGCAAGAAGAGTAACGTGTCTACCACCTCAGGAATTGGACATGAATGCTACTGAATTATTTTTTATTCATAGAAGTAGTCTTCATAAAACCTCAAAACCTTAGAGGATTTTAGAACTAAATAGGGGTACTGAAAAAAAAAATACTAAAAAGCAGTAAGAAAAATGGTGCAAATTATATAAATATGCCAATTAAGAAACAAAATTCCATATAACATAGTTTTAAAATAAGTTCTTTTCTAATTTACTAACAAGTAAAATGCAAATTAAAATGTGGTATGTCTGGCAGTCTGTTTATGTTTTGTAGATGAGTTCAATTAGTAAACAATCTTATGGTTACCAGTGAAAGGAGACAGCAAGGTACAAATTTGGGAGTTTGAGATTTGCAAATGTTAACCACTATATATAAAAACTGATTAAAAAAATATCTTCTGTAAAGCACAGGGAACTATATTCAATATCTTATTATCATCTTTAATGAAAAAGAATATGAAGACGAATATATGTATATATATGCATGACTGCGACATTGTGCTGTACACCATAAATTGTTACATTATAACTGAATATACTTCACTTTTCTAAAAATGTGATGATTTCTGCCTATCCAGTTAGAATTTTTTTTAATTAAGACTTTTATTTTTTTAAGAGCAGTGTTAGATTCACAGCAAAGTAGAGGAGAAAGTACAGAGATTTCCCATAAACCCCATGGCTCCCTACACACACAGCCTTTCCCATTACTAACATTCCCCAACATAATGGTACATTTGTTACAGCTGATGAACCTATATTGACACACCATAATCACACAAAGTTCACAGTTCACTTCGCAGTTCACTCTTGGTGTTGTATCCTCTGTGGGGATGGGCCAATGTCCAATGACACATATCTCCACTATAGCGTCATACAGAGTGGTCTGACTGCCCTAAAAACCCTCTGTGCTCTGCCTATCCATCCCTGACTCTCCCCCAACCCCTGACTACCACAGTCTTTTTACTGTCTCTACAGTTTTGCCTTTTCCCAAATGTCACGTTGTTGGAATCATACTAAATATAGCCTTTTCAGATGGACTTCTTTCACTGAGTAATATGCATTTAAGTTTCCTCCATGCCTTTTTGAGACTTGATAGCTCTGGATTTTTTTGTTGTTTTTGTTGTTTTCAGTGCTGAATAATATTTTATTGCCACAGTTTATTCATTCATTCACCACTGAGGGACATCCAGGTTGCTTTAAGTTTTGACATTTATCCATAAAGCTGCTAAACATATCCATGTGCAGGTTTCTGTATTGACATGTCTTCAATACAATTTTTCAATTCCTTTGGGTAAATATCTGGAAGCTTGATTGAAGAATCATATAAGAATATGATTAGTTTTAATAAAAAATGCCAAACTATCTTCCACAGTGGCTTGTACTATTTTGCAGTCCCACCAAGAATGAACAAAAGTTCCTGTTGCTCCACATCCTTGTTAACATTAGGTACTGTCAATGTTTTGGATTTGGGCCATTCTAATAAGTGTGTAGTGGCACCCCATTTTAAATTTTAATTCCCTGATGAAATGATGTGGAACATCTTTTCATATGCTTATTTGCCATCTGTATACTTTTTTTGGTGAGCCGTCTGTTAAGGTCTTTGGTCTGTTTTAAAATCAGGTTGTTTTGTTCTTACTGTTCAGTTTTAAGGGTTTTTTTTTTTAGTATTTTGGATTCTAGTCCCTTATCAGATATGTCTTTTGAAAATATTTTCTTCAAGTCGGTGGCTTGCTTCTCATTCTCTTGACATTCTCTTTCACAGAACAAAAAATTTTAATTTTAAAGAAGTCTAGCTTACCAATTATTTCTTTCATGGATTGTACCTTTGGTGTTGTATCTAAAAAGTCATCACTGGTTAGCATCTTTTAAATTGTTTTTATATATATGCAAATATATTAAAAATGATCTGATTTGCAAAGATTAATGTATACAAATGCATATAATTTTATTTTAAAATAAAAAAATAACATTCAAATTTTGTGAAGGTTTAAATAAACTATAGCATATTCAAAGACTAAAATATCAAGTATTCATTAAAATGATTTGAGAATAATATTCTATGAGATAGGAAATTATAATGAAATTTTAATGCAAAATGTCAAAAACATATAAAGTATGAACTCAATTCAAATTTTAAAGTTGATATTTATACAAAGGTCATAATAAATTGAAATTTTAAAAATATTTTCTCTAAATAAGGGATTGTAGATGCTTACAGTATAATTTTCTTTAATGATTCTATTTTAAATTTTTCCAAAATTTTATTATAAAAATACAAAAAGAAATTCACCTTTTTATAAAAGCAAATTTAGGCTAATTCAATGAGGTCAATATAATATTCTCTAGCCTATTACTGGATTTATATATTGAAAATTCTGAACAGTGCTAATGATACTACTGAGATGTGAAATTTACATAATTCCTCAATTTTGTCAAGACTATTTACAGAGAGAAGAAAGTTTTTAAATTTTAATTATATTAAATATATGGTCACAGCAGATTCTTGAGCTCCCCAAACTTCTATGCCTACCCATTCTTTTGTTTCTTTCAAAATACATGAAACAGCTTTAACATATATACCAGAAGCATTAACAAACAGAACATTTTCAGTATGTGCCACTATTGGGCAAATTTTATTTAGGCTACTGTGTTCAAGGGTAAAGGACCTATTCATTTGTTTACCAGCTCTTGACAGTAGGTGCATAGTGCCTGACATTTTCTAATTTTTCTCAGTTTAAAAATTCTGTCCTCAACATCAAATGAGATCTTCAAGAAGTAGTTCTTATGGGGTAATAACTATTATGGGCCAGCCCAATCTTAAATCACATCTACATAAAACTACTTGAATTAAAAAGAAAGAATACAACTTACACACATAGATATGCACACATATCCATACATGCATACACACTGCAATTTTCTAGAAATCACCTACTTAAGTAAGACTCAGTCATCTTTAACAAACTACATTTTTTTAAGTCCAAATGGTATATTCTTAAGTTTATGATACATTACATAGTGAAATAAATTAACCCTTTCTGTTTCATTTATATATTTTATTATCTACAACTCAATTTTTCCAACAAATGGTTAAAGTAATTTTTAAAAACTGACACTTCTAATTACATATTGCCCAGTTACTTAATATGTAAAGTAAAACGGACTCTGAGGAAAACCAAGAAGAGACCCACTCAACCTCCCTTTAGGAACACTAGATAAATTTCAGCATTTCCTCACAGTTGAGTCTCCAAGCATCTATTTCCTTTGCTTTTAATTTTAACTACACAGTCAATGTTGCCTTGTCTTCCTTTACATTTGTTGTGAGATCTTCTGCCACTTTTCTTTTCCCTTTCTTGTTGAAATTGTCAGAGTCTATATTTTTCCTTCAGTACTTCACTCAGCCTTAATGAAAATTAACTTCACAGTCAAAATAAAATGAAGTTAATGGAAGAAAAGAAGAAGGTAATAAGTTTATAAGAAAAGTGATGCCATAGCTAGGAAAATCAGTGTCAAAAGCTGTGATCATGTTATCACTTGATGATACAGCATCATTAACACGGCTGATGTAAAGTTATCCTGAGTGTAAGTAATTGTGTCTGAGAGAAACACAGGTGTGGAGGGTATATATTGGATTCCACTCAGAGTCTGTGAAGGTCACAAGTTGTCATCACATTTCAGGACCTCATACCAAAATAGCAGCACCTTTGATGATAAAAGATAAGGCTGGAGCATGAATGGAAAGCCAATTGCCTTCTTTATACTGCAGAAAGCTCACACTGTAAGGCATTCCCATTCTAATAGAAATACACTTCACAGATTCGACAGATCAAAAAATAGTTGAAACTCTCATATCTGGCATATGAAGATATTTCATGTTCCAGACTATTCCCCTTCCTCCCTCTCTTCCTCCCCCGTCACTCCCCTTCCCCGCTTTCTCCTCCTTGACCCAGACCACATTTCCTCGCTAAATCATACCATAAGCAATAGTTTGAACTTTGCCTTATTTCAATACACAACAATCAAATCAATTAAGTGATTGAGCACCAATGATTTAACACACTCTATGATAAATAAAATTCAGGATACAACATTTTTAAGACACTATAATAATAATCTGGTGTTCAAAACTTAACTTTTCTTGAACCATCCAAAGAAAACAGAACCTAAATATGAAATATAATTACAAGGAAAAATAATTTACATCTTTCACTCCTATTTAATTGGAACTTGGAAATCTATAGTCATTCTGGAATAAATTAATTCATAATTATTTAGTATGATGAATTATGATTTAGTAAAAGTAATTAAGGTTTATTAGTGCGTATGCATTTATTTTTACCGACAGTAAGTTTATTTGTGGCCATCCCAGTCAAGATTTTGAATCTTGGAGTTCCCATTTTCTTATTTAGTAAAGAGAGTCATGTTCATTCATTCCTCAAGGCCAAACTATTCCAGGCTCCCTTGTAAAGTTACCCACGTTATTCCAGCTCTATCATGTAGTGGTTAATACACGCTTTTGGTTATTGATCATCTTTTTGGGGAAATATTCATTCCCTACTCTCAGTACCTGTGGTTCCCATGAGACTGATTTCATTCATAGGTAAAAGACTGGCACGTGATTCAAGCCTGGCCAGCAAAAATCTCACACTTCTCTGCCTCAGTGATTGTTTCCAGGATGGGTACATGACCTCATCAGAACCAATTGGACATTCTGCAGCTTTTGCTGACATTTCTCAGAGTTTATTCTCTTTTCCTGCAGCACTTGAACTAGTGGCAGCCACTTTGCAAACACATAGAGGAAGTCTGTCTGAGAATGGAGCTAATATGAAAAAGAACCAAGATCTGGAGAGAACAATTGTTTGATCCTCTGAACCAAGTGACTAATAACTTTATATATATTGTTGGAAATTTCAGTCATCAGGGATAATGACTTGTCTTCTGTTTAAATCAATTTGAGTTGGATTTTTTTTGTACCTTGCAACCAAAATGTCTCAACTGACACATAGCAATGATTTTAAATTTTCTTTAGAAATTGAAACTTGCATTTTAGAATACATGAGCTTATTTTGGATATATTAAGGAATTTTTTCTCCTCGGATAGGATTTAATTACTACGAGGAAAATTTTGTCGTATAATTAACTATGTTTTCCAACGTTAAAAGGTAAACTGAGACACATTATAATTTCCAAGACTTTATCTGAACATGGATGATTTGAACTGGGCAGTGCTAAACCAAGAGTGGTTAAATGGGTTCAAGTGACAGGAGCTAGGGGCAAGGTTTTTATAGAGAAGACACTAATGTAAAGCAAAGATATTACTTGATTAGTTACAGCTTAAGCAGTTGCCTGGTTTGGGAAAGCCTACGTGGCTGTTTGTGACTGACTGTTCTCAGATTTCATCTTCACTGGCTCTGGCTTTGGGTTTGGTTTGCTTGCTTACGTAGATTACGAAGGCATTAGAGCCACCGCCCCAGTCTAACAGCCTCCTAGTTTAAATACTTCAACACCAGCACATATTCTTTATAGCTTTAAGTGCAAATATAATGCACAGACACAAAAACAAGCCTTACTCAATCAAAAGTCTGTTAGAGACAACGTCTCACCGGATGTCTCACCTGAACTGTAATAACAGTAATATAAAGAAGGGAGGTTCCCCATATCCAGATAACCTTCTTGTTTAATTATTGCATAGATTTTTAGGAATTAATTTTATCATAGTAGCAACTGACTAAGAATGACAGAATTCTGTAACAGGAGATTTTAATTCATTGTATAGATTACTTAAGCATAATTATATATAAAATCATGATAAAGAGTGGGTTTCTGATATAACTTCCCAATACCTCAAGCACTGGAAATCCTTAGGCAGGATTGCTTCTGGTGCGACCTATCAGGACCACAGATTCTCTCTATATCACTTATTTTATGCTCTTTTGTTACTGGGAGTATTATAATCATTATTACTGTCAGTCTAAGTTGCAATGTCACTTCTGTGTATTTGGTAAAAATTTTTAATTGCCTAAGTATCTGTCTGCATCTATAATTTCTCAAAGTTGACTCTTTAGATATAGTCTTTATTGTTGATTTTTTACATTTTTCTAATGCTTTCTAATAAATTTCTACCTCAGTTATAATCACCTAGGAATTTTTTTCCTAATGGCATGGCTGTGAATGTGCTACAAGGCACTATCTCTTCATCCCCAAACCCCATCTTGGCTCTCTGATTGCATGGCGAAAGTTTTTATAACTCTTGCTTCAGTTACTTCAGTGATATGAATACATGTAAGCCACAGTATGTACTGGGAAAACCCTTTCCACTTGGATAAATGCAAATCCTACTTCAAGTCAAAAAAAAAAAAAAAAAACCAGATATCAAGTTATTTTCTATTAATTACATTATGCATTTTCCTTGGCCGAAAGTTACAAATGTTTTGTTTTCATTTAAATACCTCAAGATCTGTGTCCACCAGAGCCTCACACTTAATGGTGCACTCAGTGATTATATATTGACTGATTAAAAAAAAAATGCTGATTGATCAAGGGAATGGACACCATTCAATTTCCCCTCTCACATTTATAAGAAAAACTGAGGCATTCAACCTAAGTCCCATTATAGGAAGTGTGCTAAATTTAGATCTATTAGCTGAAATAAGAATTTCTAGTCTGATGATCAGTAATTCAATAAATTGCTAAATTCAATTGAATGCATGTGTCAACACCTAATTAAGAAGGTCATCAACTCAACAAGAATTAAGCATTAAGCATCTTCATTGTATTATTAACAACCTCTCAAATAGCTGCTCTTCAGTCTTCAGGTTCTGTACTGAATCTATTCTTTGGATACAGTTCCTAATCCAAGATTAATTTATTCAAATGTTACCTTTGTGTAAAACCTATTGACTTCAAGCAGGCTTTAATGGGACTATTGGAACTCTGCAATGTCAAAGTGTAACAGTACTGGATTTTAATATAAGCATATTTATATTAGTACACGTAAAACTTATCTTCTTCATTTGTATTCTGATTTACTAAATAATTTAATGAAACAATTTTCTCCTAAAATCAATTTGCCACAAAGCCTTATTGTACACCCTGTTATATACTGCACAACAGATAAAGTAATAAGAATTGTAACTTATGCAGATTATTTCTTTAGAGAAATTTGCAACACTTATAAATATGTGAAAAATATCTAACATTTACAATGGGATATAATAGTAATTTTATTCAGTCAGCTCTAATGCTATAATGGGAAGAATGGAAATCTTTATGAGGGCTGAGAGAATGCTTCATAAAGGCAGACTTTGAAATTTTAGATTGGTAAATAGCATTTTGTAAGGGAAGCGGAATGAGAGCAAATAAAAAATGACCCTAAGGATGAAGGTATCTGTACTGTATCATCACAGAACAGTCAGGAAACTAACCTTAGCATAGAAGTGAGGTGGATGATACAGAAAATTAAAATTCAGATGGATTTTTAAAAATATTTTATTCATACAAATAAAAGCTGTATCAGATGTGTAGCATATATGTGGAAATTTCTTTAGAAACTCTAAAATGTAATCTAGTTATCAGCTGTTACTGTCATCACTCCACTTCTGTAACTTGAAAGTCAAAATAACAATGCATGATTAAGTAGCAAGAATTTAGAGAGAAAATAATCAAAAAAGTTTGAACTTTAGATAAGAACCATAGTTAAATAAGAAGAGAACCCAACGTAGGCAAAAAAGGAGCAGTTCAAGAGACAGGAAAAGCACTAGTTTGCAAGAGTTTCATGAAAACGAAGGGGAAACAAGTGTGTTTCTTCCCCTGGTTTTTCCTTCCGTGAGAACGTACGTGTAGGGTTTTATTACCACTGATATTTTTCTTTCACAGTTCTTAATAGACAAGCTAACCTATAATTACCAAAGAATGAATAGAGGAGTTCTTCGGATAGCAGGACACTGGAAACACATTTACACTTAACAGGGGGTGATCAGTTGGTAGAATGTGTTACAACAGCTGCAAATCCCCACACAACAAATATCAATTCTCTCATTCAGGGTTTGTTTCTCATCACTGGCTGAAAAATACAGTCAATTCATTAAACCCTCCTTCAAGTTTTTAAATTGCTTCAGGGGAGTTATCAGGTGTGTTTGCATAATGCCATCTACCGTGGATTAGTAGACACAGAATTATGTGGGCAAGTATAGCGGAAGGAATTGAAGTCCTTTGGAAATGCTTACTATCAAACAGCAGTCTCTTAACATTAAAAAACTGGATTTTGGATTCAGAACTACATTAAAGAAACTTTTCTGGGTTTATTACATGCCCAAAAACTGGGCCGACACAGCACATACACACACTCCAAAAAGACCAAAAAAAAAAAAACACACACAAATTTTCTCTCATCAGGCTTACCATTTACTCAGAAAAATAAGCAAGAAACAATAAAGAAAAACAGTAATATAACCCAGTAAGCGGTAAAACATTCTGAAAAGAGGGGAAAGAGACTATTTTGAAGGTGAGAAAAAGGTTAAGTTGATAACTGAGTTTGATGTTAAACAAGAGTTGTTTTCATTTGTTTATTTTTTGTTTTGTTTATTTTTTTCTTGATGAAAAGGAGTATATAATTGGCACAGGGAGCAAGTACTCATGTGTGGCAAGGTGAAACCACTCGATGTTTTAGGAACACCAAGTTATTCCATAAGGATGGAGTTTAGACACCAAGAAATGTGATTGTTGGTAAGGCTGTTCTACTTGAAATGGTCACTGTATTAGTCAGGTTCTCCAGAAAGATTTACTACAGGAATCAGATCCATGCAGTTATGGGGACCTGGAACTACTATAGTCTGCCTTTTGCAAAGTAAGAACCAGGAAAGCCAGAGGTATAATTCAGTCCATATCTAAAGTCTAGAGAACCAATAGGTCTGATGTTGAAAGCAGGAAAAGATGGGCACCTCAGGTCAAGAGAAAGGGTGAATTCACCCTTCCATCACCTTTTTGTTCCATTCAGGCCCTAAACAGATGGGATGACACCTACCTGCACGGGTAAGGATGGACTTTACTCAGTCTACTGAATCAAATGTTGATCTTGTCCAGAAACACTCTTGCAGACACAGCCAGAAATAATGTTTTATCAGCTTTACTAGATAGCTTTACCAGCTATCTGGACACCCCCTGGTCCAGTGAAGTTAACATTTAAAATTAACCATCATCACCATTAGCCCCCAAACTTTTCACAAAACTACAGATACCTTGTCATTTAGGTTCTGGTTTAGATATTATAATTGCATTAAAATCTTCCCTGACACTCCAAAGCAAAATCATATCTGCTCCTCAGTGCTATCACACCACCTTATTTTACTTTCACTGTATTTTTTTTTCACCCTGTGTTTCTTTCATCATAAAATTTATGACTTCCTTATGGTTTTCAGTCATTTACATATTTATTTATCATATGTATATTACCACTAAGAATGTAAGTTCCATAAGAGCAGGGCCATTATCTCTGTACTTACTGGAATAGGCTGAGGGACTAACCTAGAGATGTTATATGTAAATGAAGGCAACAGATGAGCACACGAAATTTCAAGCATCATCTAGGAGAGAGACTATTTTAAAAATAAGCAAGCGAACAGATCTAAATCAGTACCAAAAGCTTAAGGAATGAAAAATAATAATTCCCCAAAGATCACAGTCTCATTTGGTAGCTATTAATATTCTATTAAAACATTATATCTACGTTATTTACCAAAAAAGTAATACTAATGCATTTATTTTCAGGATTAATCAAAAAGATAAAGTTTGAGGAAAATAAATATTGTTACAGTGAAAGTAAAATAGATTTGATGCTAAAAGCTTAAACTGAAAATCCTCAACTGCGTTTCAAGGAAACTAGATACTTACCAATTTCTTAATGGATCAAAGAACTTTTCTCCTACAACCCTCAATACCCAGTAATAAGAAAGCATATAATTATCAATATTAGACTAACAGAAAACTAGCTATTCCATTAGTATCTACCTTTACAATTCTATAATTTTCTTTCAGGATTCACACTAGAGAGACATTTATCCTCTAATGCACAATGTTTTAAACATGTCTGCAAACTCTTTGATATTACTTCCATCAGGAAATAGAGTCTATGTTCCCTCCTTCTCTTGAATTGGGTGGGCTTATAATTTGCCTGCAGCTAACAGAATGGGATGGAAGTGACACCATATGAATTCGAGGTGAGGTTATAAAAAACAACGCAGCTTCTGTCTCACTGGAACACTCACTTGCAGAACTCTGAATTGCAATGTAAGGATCTAACCATTCTGAGGAAGTCATGCTGTGAGGAAGCCCAAGACACATGTAGACACCACACGTAGATATACCATTCCAGAGTCCAAGTTAAGGTCCAAGATGACAGCTAAAATGAACCACCAGATTTGTGAAGATGCCTCCTGGTGACAGTCACTCACCCTCAAATGTTAAGTCTCTACAACTGAAGCCCCAGATGTTACTAAACAGAGAAAATCTATGTCTGCTGTGACCTTCCTAAATTTTTAACCCACAGAATCAGTGATTGTAACAAAGTTGTTGTTTTAAGCCAATGAGTAATGAAGTAATTGTTATTCACTTGGGGCATACCTTGTTTTATTGTCCTTCACTTTACTGTGCTTCACAGATACTGTGCTTTTTACAAATTGAACGTTTGTGGCAACTCTGCACCAGCAGATAATGGTTAGCATTTTTTTAGCAGTAAATTATTTTTTAATTAAAGTAGGTACATTTATTAGACACAGTGCTACTGCACACTTCATAGACTATGGTACAGTGTAAACATAATTTTTATATTCACTGGTAAAATAAAAAATCCATGTGACTTGCTTTATTCCAATGTTCACTTTATTGCAGTAGTCCAAAATCAAATCCACAATATCTCCGTGCTATGCTTGTAATAGTGATCACTATGCAAACATATAAGTTTTATCAGCATGAACAAAGAGGTCCATATAATTATGGAGTGAAGAACAGATAGTCCTTTAAGAATCCCACTCCTGGGCATATATCCAGAGGCAACTCTAATTCAAAAAGATACGTGCACTCCAGTGTTCATAGCAACACTAGATAGAACAGCCAAGACATGAAACAACCTAAATGTCCATCGACAGATGACTGGATAAAGAAATTGTGGTATATGTATATAATGGAATACTACTTAGCCATAAAAAAGAATAAAATAATGCCATTTGCAGCAACATGGATGGACCTGGAGATCGTCATTCTAAGTGAAGTAAGCCAGAAAGAGAAATACCATATGATATCACTCATACGTGGAATCAAAAAAAAAAAGAACAAAAGAGGACACTAATAATGAATTAATCTACAAAACAGAAACAGACTCGCAGACATTGTAAACAGTCTTCTGGTTACGTGGGGAAAGGGGCTGGGAAGGGCTAAATTTGGGAGTTTGAGGTTTGCAAATGTTAGCCACTATATATAAAGATAGATTTTTAAAAAATTCTTCTGTATAGCACAAGGAACTACATTCAGTATCTTGTAATAACCTTTAATAAAAAATATGAATATATGTATGCATATGCATGACTGGGACATTGTGCTGTACACCAGCAACTGACACATTATAAGTGACTATACTTCAATTAAGGGAAAAAAAAAAAAAGATCTCCATCACAAGAGCCTATCTTTCAAATAGCCAGCTACTCATTAGAAGACTCCATTTGGCCTGGAAGAACCCTACCATTGGGAAATTCTAAACAATGGGTACCATAGAGAGTATTATAGTGCTCTATAAAGACAAGAACCATTTAGAAATTTTATGTGTTCAAAGACTTTAAAAATAGAATTCTCTTTTCTACTTGGACTAAGTTGGTAATTGTAAACCACTACCTCTACTACACATTTAATATTTTACTTCTAAGTATTTCAGCCTTTAAACTATGCTTCACAAGCACAAGAAGTGATTGTGTAAAACAAGAAAGCAAATAAACAGAAACAACAGATGATAATCTTTTTCTCATTAGAACTGTTTCAACCTAGATAGAATGCTTCTAACAATTTGTATGACTGGTTGAATTTATATGGACCAAGGTTGCTTACAAGGTATTTGGATTTAGATTAAAAATACCAGTGTAATTTCTGGTTAGACTGATTTCTTTTATGAAAGTGAAAACTTACTTCTGCCCAAAGGTGGACCCTAAAAAAGGTAGTTAAGTTTCAGTTCAGGTTCTACATGGTTCTGAAGAATGAAAAATTATCTCCACAACTTAGTCAATGTGGTTAATTATTCTAGATGGATGACACAGCAAGTCTTCCAACAAGTCAGAATGTCCCCTTTTCTAACATAATGCAAAAATTACTAGATTTCAAAGATTATTTTGTGTTAGCATGTCATACCCAAATATTAATAGATATTAATTATAATATAAATTCAGTATTATATTATCTTAAATAAATTCTATTTGGATTTTGTCATTTAAATTTGAAAATACATAATTTTTCATGAGTATTTAATTCACTTAAACAATTAGTTTCTAAATTCTTTGCAATGTGTTTAAGTGGCTGTTAACAATTTTACTGAGTATTATGGACCAACACAAATACAATGTGAACCAAAAACAAAAACTGAAAATAGAATTTAAAATTTTCTAGTAGCTACATTTTAAAGTAAAAAGTAACAAAAAAAAGTAAAAAGTAACAGGTAAAATTAATTTTTAAACCTATGTAATTTAACCCACCATATCCAAAATACTACATTTCAATCTGTAATCAATAAAAAAAATTAACTTTAGCTTTTGAAGTAGATTATTTATTTTATACAAGCAGCATATCTCATTGTGAGCTAGCCTTGTTGGAAGCGTTCAATAGACAAGTGTGACTAGGGTGGACCATGTCGGAGAGCGCAGCTATGGAATACTACCTACTATGGAGCAAACCTCAGATTTAATGCATCCTCACTTCATTTTCCCCCTTAATGGCAAGATTCTAATTCTTTCAAAAACCTCAAATAATAAGTACACATATTTGATATGGGCTCTTCTATGGTAAATAAAATAAATAATTTGTTATTTGAAATAAGCCTTTCTTTCTTCTCATTAGCTTTAATTCTAAATGCCTATCTGTTACTTTAATTAGATATGCAGATTTAGGCAAAGCTTACCAAAACTAGAGAAAGACACACTAAATGTAATAAAGTAATGATTCTTTTGGCTAAATTGTCAGCTATGCAGAGGAATCTTTTCTGACCAACTTCTCTCACTGATCTCACCTTCCAACCCACCAGTCATTTCATTCATCATGTAGTCCTGCTTACATTTTTTCATCGTTCATACAACTATTTTAAAATATGCTATTTATTTAAACCAGTCTACCAGTTCATTGTTTCTCTCTGTTACTATAATAATGGTTCTGTGAGAGCAGGCACATTTCTTCCCTCATGCACCAATGCTGCTCATCATAGGTGCTCAATAAATATTTGTTCATCGAGTTAATAAATATCCTCATTGCATTTTAAAAGCATAGGCACCGTATAATGTAATTTACAGTGAGCAAATCAGCTGAAATATTGTTTATAAAGCTTCACCTGAGAGTCACTGGCTTCTTAGGCTCTCTGTCAAGGAAACAATGCAATTTTTTTGGTGGTTCATACAGTAGAATGTCCAATCCTTTAAAAGCAAGAAACCCAGAGATGGAAAACTTCACATCTGTGATCCTAGGATAAGATAAAATCCTGTCCTTTCCCCCATCTATAGTCTGGCTAATACAATGCTATTAATCCAACACACAAACATGTTTCTTTCTTGCTATTGAAAAAGCCTCTCAAATTTAATTAAAGTCAATAAAGAAATTAAAAGCTTAATGAGAGCAAGAATCCTCTGAGTGTGTTCATGCTGTTATCAGCCTGTGATGTTGTAAAAGACAGGATTATGATTTTATTGCCAGACGACCAAAAGAAGAGAAAGGATAACAAAGAGACGTGTGAAAAACCTCCTGGTGAGAGAAATCTCGGAGTGAAAACCTGTTGCGCTTAATCAAGTCAATGGATAAATTAAATACAAAAGAGGCGATTTCTGAGCATAACTGCCTATTGTTTAAAGCAAAGATGGGGAAATACTTTAAGACTGACCTAAACAAGACTGAATACAATATGAAACTTTGTAGGAAACTGTGGGATAGTGACCGCCATCCCTTCCCAAGTAATCTCTAAGTGATTAGAATTGGCCTGGATCAGAATGTAAGTATTTTTATTATTTCTCTTTAAGAATGACTATTATATGAACTAGAAATTCACTACAAACTCCTAACTTTTTGCACTCAGATTAAGACCATCCCTCAGCAGTTTTCAAAATTTCATCAACAGTGGTCAGGAGAGAGATGTGTGAACTTTCCCTGCCTCCCCACTGCCTTCAGAAGTCAGATAGAGGGTCCCCCAGATATCAACCAGTTATCACCATTTCTACCTGCTATGAAGTATCCTTTGTTCTTGTTTATTTCAGGTCACCCTAAGAAGTCTCTAACTTCACCTCTCATTTCCTACATTTCACCCCCTTAGGCTCTGGGCATCTTCTGTTTAGTCCCCTCTCCCAGCTGTCCCTGGTTCCTACATTTGCTCACTGTGCTCTGGAATTCATGGTGCATCATCTTCAAAATCCCCAGTCCCTCAAACTCAACTATGAATGTCCCCTTCATCTTGCTCAAAGGACCTCTGAATCTTTCTCAGGATAGCGCTTTCCCAGTGCATCACTGTGTTTTCTCCCACTTTCCTCACACTCCTGGGCCTAGTGTTGGGCTAAGGGTTCTGTTTATGCTTCATCTCCAGCGCCAGATTATTTCCTCTTCCTTCTCTCTAAAATGCTCTACTTTGAATCATGTCATCAGATACCACCTCATACTACTCCTCCTTATTGTCAGCTCCTATTTCTCTTGGCCTCCTCGTTTATTAAAGATTTTACTTTCTTTTTCAGATACTTTCTCAAAGACCTGTCCAGTCGTAAACCTTAGTGATAACAATTTATAGGAGATGATTCTTCTACTACTCTAACTTCATAGTACTTTGAAATCTTCTCCTCCAATGACCCTGCCCTCCAGCCCATCTCAGCCAAGTTCTCATGGATATACATATAGCAGTAACTTTCCTTATTCACAAGTTCAGACATTTATTTTCTGATCACTTACAACTCTCTTTATAGTCTCCAGAGGGTACTTTAATTCCAGCAAGAATAACTGAACTCCAACAATTCTTTCTCCCCACACAGAGAGAGAGGAGCAGGCAGGCAAGACTTGACAAGACTGGTCTCATGTTAAATGTTTGAATGTGAACCTTAAGTAATGCATTAATACTGCCTGCTGCTTGTGTTAAGTTCCCTGCCCTTACAGACAACTGTGCTGTGCCTTTTCTCTCTTTAAACCTCCAATACATTCTCCCTCAATTACATTCTCAGTTAACTATCCTGTTTCTCACTTCACTGAGAAAATCAAAGCAACTAGAAAGGTGCTCCGTAAAATTCTCACCCTCCTACCAATTTCTCTACCCATTTAGTCTGTCTTTCATCCTAATGATCCTAATAATATAGAAGAGATGTTAGCTCTCTCACCTAAGGCCTCTCACATGTGAACCAGACCCCCATGGCTTCTCACTTGCTCAGGGATATCACTCTCAGCATCAGCTTTACTCTCTCCACCAGAATGTTCCCATATCCACCTTCCTCAAGCTACCACTTCTTTTCTTTGCTCTCCTTTACAAAAGAAAAAAAAAAAACTTTGAGACAAATTCTATGCTCATTGTTTTCAGCTTTTCTTCTACTTTCACTAGGTTTTCATTCCTACCAATGACAGTTCTCCAGCCTCATATTACAAGAGAAGCAGGTGACATGGTTAACTATTCTCTCCACCTTGAAGCACTATCTTCACTCAATGTTCAGGTTATTTTTCTACCCTGGTGACCAACACTGAAGTATCCCAGTCTTTGGTTCTTGGATTTCCTCATTTCTCTTTCTGATCCACTCTCTTGGTGACTGTAGCCTGCCTCATGACTTTAAATCCTAAGATAAATACCCAACTGCTTACTGAGTATCTCCACTTTAAAGTTTAATTGGCATCGCAAAATTAACTTGTTCAAAGCAGAATCTTCGATTTCCTACTAAATACGTTTCACCTTGTGCCTTCCTAATTTCAGTAGAGTCTACTCTATCCTTTTGGTTATTCATACCAGAAAATGCAGTCATTCATTACCCTATCTCACATTGCTCATCTGACTCACAAACTTACCTTGTCGAGTATACCTTCAAATTACATCTGGATTCTGACCATTTTTAACCTTTCCCACTGCCACTGTCCTGCTCCAAAATGGATTATTTCAACTGCCCCTAAATGTCCCCCTACTTCAACCTTTGTCATCAGTCTTCAGTGTATTCTCAACACAACAGCCAAAACGATCCTATTAAAATTCAACCAATAGCCTTTAACACCTATACTTAAAACTCTCCACTGTTCCCCCACTTCATTCAAACTAACTCTTTTCAAAATCCACATGAGGTACATTCAAACATTAGTACCATTTTACAGGCTAAAAAATAGGCTCCAACAATGAGAATAACACGCTCAAAGTTACAGGCTAGTTAAGCGGTTGTAATTGACTCTTAGTAGTTTCGGTTTCAGAATCCCTATTTTCAGCCATTATGATTAACTGAAGAAGATAAGTTTTAAAAACCAACAAGATCCTAAAGCCTCCACTTGTCTGGCTCTGTAGCAGACTTTCTCTGCTACTATTCTTCCCTTTGCTCATTCCTCCTGCCACCCTAATCCCACTGCTATTCCTTGAACTGTTCAGTCAAACTGAAACACTTACACTTCCCTCTTAAACTTTCCTTGCTTCTTAGTTCACATGTCCATTTGGCACTTCAAGTTTTCTGTTCTTCCCGCCGCTGATTTCTGTGTCGTTCTCTATTATGTGCCGTGTCTTCTCTGCCATGAAAACTGTTCTCATTGTCCATTTAGTAAGTGATACCAAGATGGTGGGGTAACATTTGCTGTTGCTGCCTGTCAGGACTCTGGCTCCAGAAAGCCAGTACACCAGACAATTAATTTCTGAGACCGAGGGCTAAATCTACAGACCTTTCAAACAAGGTCTCCGAGCTCTTTCCCATTCTTAAGGTCTTTGCATTTGCCATTCTCTCTACCTGGAATGTTCCAGCTAGCACTTCTAGCCCCAGGTCAGCATCCATGTCTCTGCTCATATGTTAACTGTTCATTGAAGTTTCTCTGACCACTCTAGCCAACAGAGCCATCATCACTCTCTAGCCACTCTACCATGTCACCCTGTTTTATTTTCCTCACAGTAAAATATTTGAAAATTTCTCATTCACTTATGTCCACACACATTGATTACCTCCTCTGACTAGAAGGTAAGCTCCATTAGCAAGAATCTTGTTCACTTTGATTTCACACCACCTACATCAAGAGCCTTCACTAAGAAAGCGATCAATAAATATTTTTCTAATGCATGGATAAATCAGTATTTTTGTCTCTCTTGACTTTAATGGGTAAAAAAACAGCAATCAGTAGGGCAGTTTATGCATTTTGTCTGAACTTCAAAATTGGTAGAGAAACATTTACTCATTCTCTATTATAGTTAGTATATGTATACTAAGGTTTATTCCCAAATTTTCATAGTAGGATATAAATAAGACAGGTATAATTTTAGTAATTCTTCTAAGACAAGTACTCAACAGTCTTATTTTTAGTCTCTTAGTCTTAGCCTTTAGTAGTATAAATTTTCTAAGAGCAGTAGTTTGCTGTTTGTAGTCATATACACACACACATAAATACATATATGTATATACATGCATACACACAAACCACACTTTTAATTACTTTTGGATCACTTAGAACAGTCCCCTTCCCATACGGTTATTTGGCAAAATGTTGTCTGTTTTCTTACAGTTCAAGGTTAGATGAGAAGAAGCAAGCTGTCAAGCCAGCAAACAGACCACACAAGAGAAATATGGGTATTAATAAACGCCATAATTCATACCCTGACACCTTGGCATGTCATGCCCCAGAACATCAGAAGGGCATTCTTTGTTCTTAAGGAAGATACTAAAGCTCTAATCCTCTACAAGTTGATCTGTGGATGGAAACCTGGCACTCACTGGAATACATGTGGGTGACAAAACAAACCAAAAGTCAACGCTCAGCACATAACATTCAAAGGAATAGAATGTGACGTGTAAACCTCTATTTCTTAAACATGACAATATTATTAATTTCAAAGTTGCACCAGCCTTAATAATAATAATAATAATAATAGTAAGGATGTTAACATGGATCAATAAAAAACAATGACTTAATTTCCTTTTTACTTACTCTAATTCTCTTTTTTCACCCTGATTTAGCTAATTCTTGTGCTATAAGGCTCTACGTGAATGATCTTTAAAATCATTTTTAAAATATTTTTAGACATAAAATAGAATATGACTTATCCCAGAGAAAGGAAAAACTTATATTCACACAGAAACCCACATGTAATGTTCATAACAGCTTTATTCACAACAACCAAAGACTGAAAATAATCTAGATATCCTTTAATGAAGAAATGGTTAAGCAGACTGTGGTACAACCATACTATGCAATAACATTCAGCTGTAAAGAGGAATCAACTATCAATACATGCAATTTGTTGCATCTCCAGGGAATTAAACAGAGTTAAAAAAAAAATCAGCACTGTCAGGGTTACCTATTGCATGATTCCACTTACACAGCACTCTTATCATGACAATATTTTAGAAGAAAGAAGGGAAGAGATTAGTGATTACTAGGAGCTAGGGGACATAAGGAAGGTGGGTCTGGCTATAAAAGGCAGGCAACAGGAAGGACTCTTGTGGTAATGGAAATGTTCTGTGTATTAAACATATTACTGTCAATAACCTGGTTGTGATTTTGTAATATTATTTTGCAAGATGTTGCTTTGGGGAAAACCGGGTGAGGGACACACGGGTTTCTCTGTGTTAGTTCTTACAACTGCATGCAAATCTGTAATTATCCCAAAATAAAAATAATCTAAAATGTGATAAATACTGAGATCAATATTATCTCTCATTAAAGCATGAAAACCTGAAAATAAACTCTTTTAGAGTATTTGTATTTTTCTTCAACTTCATCCTGTCAGACCAATGTTTTAGACCATATATTAACAAGACAAATACTGATTCAAAACTAAAGGTAAGCATTTAAGTACTTAAGACTATGCTGTATTTCATTTCCAAAATTTTACTCCTTTTGCTAGAGGTGCGTCAAATACACGTGACTGGTAACGGCACATCAGTTATATCGCCTTACATTCAGATGGCCCAGGTCAGTGGATCTTTCGAGTTGGAAATTTTGTGTTTAAATATTGTTTCTGATCTTTCTGTAAGTTTTCTGTTTTTTCTTCCTAGCATTTTAACATTTTTAATTTCAGGATAGCTGTTCCAAGAAAGAAAGTGTTTAGCATTTGAAATTTTCAAACAAGATTATGAGTTCCAGTACCTTCTTAGTAATAACATAATCTAGAGAAAATAATTCTCCTGCTCTGTGATTGTCTCCTTGGCCATATAATGGGGCTGATACCTACCTCTTAGGTTTACCAAGAGGAAAAGCGGGAATGCTCACTTCTGACACATGACAAGTGATCATTTTATTGATCATTAACGCATCCCTTCAACAAATATTTTCTATAGGCCAGATGTTCATCAATAAGCAAGCATTCTGGCTCCCCTAAAAGGTATCTTCTACTGGAAAAAATGAGCAGCAAAGGTTTAAATAAATAAATACACCAGGTGGTGATAAGTACTGTAAAAAATAAAACAGGTTAATGGGGAAAACAGTGCCTGCAGAAGAGGAACAATCTACTTTCCTCAGCCCTTTAATACTGGATATTCAACTTACAAAGACAGATAATGTAATGCAATAAACATGCTATGATCATTTTTATAAAATTTTCATTGACTAAATGTCCTTACCTTAAGAAGTTCTTCAAAAGATTTCAAAAGATGATTTCCCTGGTGTGGAAAAAAAATTATTAAAATTAGAAATAACAAGTATTACATTGTATGATATTTAGGTTTCATTTTCAAATTCAGATTTTATTTTTTCACCTTAACCATACTTAATCAAATAAGAACACTGTCACTCTCTGAACAGTTAGAACACTTATAGATTTATTGTAACAATACTGGCCTATTACCAAGTAAAAAAAGTACAGCAACCATACAGGGTGAAAATCCTTAGACAGTTTCCACTTCTAATACTAATCATTTAACTTGCATTGGCCTCAGTGTCCTCTTAACATCATGGAATTTGCTTCAGCTAAACTACAGCATATCTGAAATTCTAACTATGTTCAAAGCTAAGCCAAAGTAATTTTAACTAGTTTAAAGAAAAATTTTATACATGTTAATTTTGAGATGCTAATTGCACACATACACACACAGTATCAAGTTGTATTTCATGTATCTCATGTTTAAATTGGAATTTGAAGTTATTGAGTAATTTGCAACTATTTAATTTCAATCAAGAGAAGAACATATTTTCCTTATATTTTAATATTCTGAACACTGGAAGCCTGAGATGAAACAGAAGAAAGAAAACTAATTTGTCCCTGAGTGATTTAAATGCTTTTAAAAGAAACTTTCACTCAGAAAATATTTCTCCACCATTACTTTTTTCAATCCTTACCATGTTTTTTCCACTGCCATACTTCAATTTAAATTTGGAGTACCAACTTAGAATTGAGCAAAAGCAATAGATTTCCAAAATCAGAGGCTGCTGTGAAGCACTTTCAATAAGGGAAGAAAAACAAATGAATTACAGCCAGCATTAGGCTCTGGAATTGAAATTACAAGCACTCTGAGGAATAATTATAGTATGTGGTCCAAGGATCCTGCTGCTTAGGTCCATTAACATTGCAGACCCTGCTGAATTATGAAAATATCCCTAAGATCTAACATTTTTACAAAAAGATGCCAAAACCAAATCCCCGAAATACTCCCTTGATAAATTTAAAAAGGTTATATAAAGCTCAATATTTATATTGTAGTCTTAAGAAAACTTTGAGAGATACAGATATATTTCACATGTTAAAAATGGTGAAATGTCTGGCATTAAAATGAACAGGCAGAACAACTGAAAACTCCATTAAATAGATCTGATTTTAAATTCCATCACCAACAGAAAATGACTCTGGTACTCCCAAAGTAATAAAGCCCGGAGTTCTATCTGTGCAGCTCAAGAATGCAGACCTGGGGCAGGTGAAAGTTACAGAAAGGTTGATTTCATCTTAATACAAGGAGGGGAAAATGCTTCATGAGAAAGAGCGCTTCCAGTGACTAAACGCATTAAACAGAAGAAAGATAGCTTTGTGTCAGCCATTCCAGAAAAAGTTTTACTAGAGGGTCTCAACACTTTTTTTAGCCCCACACTTAAGATTGTAAAATTCTATGCTTCTGTAACCTCTGTAGTGACCTTGTAAGAAAATCTGAGATGCAAAACACATCTGTTCATACTCTTTAAATGTAAGTCCCTATCAAGCATTTCTTTAAAAACTTGCTATTCTCTTCATGAATGTATCATAATCACTTACCAGTAGACCCTCACCTTTGGAATTTCCTAAGTTTCAAACATGCTTTCCCTACCCTGTTTCCTAGTAATTCTTGGGTATACTGTAGGTCCTAGCTCTCTATTACCTTCTCCAGGAATTCTTTCCTGTCCCTCCTCCACTATGGAGACTAGGTTAGGTGCCCTTCTGAGTATCCACGGAACATGCACCCACCCCCACAGCACTGTTCTTCATGCTGTGTTGTACCAATTTCGCTCATTAGACCGTAGGCTCCTGTAGGCAGTAGCTATGATTACAATTAAATGTATCTAAAAACTAGTCTTGTGAAAGCACCAGCTCCAGAATGCTGGTATGACTTTAAAAAGGTTTTTTGAGATAAATCTGGGGAAAGCTGGTGATGCAGAAGTTAAGCAAATTTATTTACTGAAGGACATCATGGAGCCATGAAAGTATTTTATATTCTGTGAATTTATTAAGAGGGTAAGTGGATGCAGAATTTCTCACCACTATTTTGCCTCAGATTCATTTTGTTTTCATGGAGCATCTTATAAGTCTAGGGTTCCTTCTCATTTATTTTAGAGAACACTGAATTATTTCATTCAACAGTTCCCTGGATAGTATCTGGCACAGAGTAGGCATATAAGAAAAACTAATTATATTAGTTATTAAAGTGTATAACTGAAAACAAGATTATACTATATAGCACAGGGAAATAAATCCAAGATCTTGTGGTAGCTCACAGTGAAAAAAAAATGTGATAATGAATGTATGTATGTTCATGTATAACTAAAAAATCGTGCTCTACACTGGAATTTGACACAACATTGTAAAAGGACTATAACTCAGTAAAAAAAAAAGTTAAATAAAAAATAATAATAAATAATAATAAAGTGTAAACTAATTGGCTTTCAGTTGTCTTGATAAATGTTACTCTACCTACCCCAAATTATTTGCTAGATTAAGGGAACTTTGTGATCATATTTTTTTTTATTCTGATTGCAGGAATCCTATTTCTGGTATACTTAATCATGTAACTTCTGTCAGAATAACTCAGGAGCTGGAGACATTATATCTACATGAGGCTGTGTGTTTCATTATACAGCACAAATTCTTTTCATTGAACTTGCTGAATGCTCCTAGCGTTAGTGCACTGATTGGAGTTCTTCCTTTTCAAACAACTAACAAAAGTCTGCACTTTCTTCTACACAACACTTCATACGGATTCCTCTTAGGTTTCTCCTGTTTGAGCTAAACATCTCCGTTCTCTTATGCCTACTGCAGCACGGTTTCCAGGATTTTCAAGTTGACAGCTATCTTATTATATAATTTTAGTTTATTGATTCTGATATATTCTTTCAAAGTGCACTTCAAGTCAAGGTAAGACAGAATTTTAATGTTTTGGAAAGATGCCATGGCTCACTCTTGTGTGCTTTATTTCACTCACATTACTCCTGTTGCCCAGAATGCTTTTTCTTCTTCCCTTCACCTTTTCAAACATTATTTACCCTTTGAGATAAAGCACAATTCACTGCATGCCCAACTATTTTAGCTGAAATTTCTTCCCTTCTGCTCTCAGACATATCATTTAAGATTCACAGTCTGCTGTCACAATTCAGCTTCCGGATTTTCTGTATTATTCGCTGAGGTTCCATGTGTACTTTTCCTCATCACTAAGAAGTTATAAGAATCGTGAGGGCACATACTTTACTTTCTATTTCTCTAGAGCATTTCGTAGGGTTCTCCCATACATGAAAACTATTGATTAACCAGTTGCCTGAAAAATGTCAATACACATCTAAATGCAGATTTTTACAGCGATGGCCCTCATGAAGTCCCTTGCTCCTTGGCATTTAGAGGGCTCAGGTAAATGGCACCGGGCCAGACATGGTCAGTTGGTATGCGGAGTGCTTTCTACCCTTCCTGTCTTCTCTTCACTGGAAGGGAGGATGGCGTGCAGAAAGCCTGAAAATGACGCCTAGGTTCTCTCACCCAGTTCCCTAGTTGACTCTATAAATGGGAAGTACTGGTAGGAATTTAGAAGGCAGAAACAAAACAAAAGTCACTCTGTTTTCAACTCTCAAAGTAGCACGAAGACAGCTACTAGGGAAGTGCAGACTCCAACAGGTTTAGGTACCCAGAGTGAAGGTGGAAGCAACCCCATGTTAGCAGCAGTGCTGCAGCTGAGCTGTGCCCAGGCACGAGCAGTTCCCTGATTTGAGGTAACACCCACTCTTCCCCTTTCCTGCCCATCTATCACTTTTCTAAATGTTTCTCTGCATTCAGAAACTCTCAGGGCGTACAAATGGCCAATAAACACATGAAAAGCCATTCGGGAAATACAAATTATAACCATAGTGAAGTACAACTTAATCATCACCTGAGTAGACACTCAGAAAAGACAGTAATAAAAGGAAGAAAATATTAAGTGTTGACGAGGATGCAGAGCAACCAGAATTCTCCCACACAGCTGGTGGGAATGTAAACTTGTACAACCTCTTCGAGAAGCTATTTGGCCACCTGCGACTGAAGGTGAACATGTGCAATCTCTATGACTCATGAATTCCTTCTCTAGGGATACGTTCATCATCAATGTGGGCAGATTTTACCCAAAGAACATTTAATTGAATGTTCATAGAATACTACTGGTAGTAGCTGTAACCTGGATATGACCCAAATCTTCGTCAGCAAGAGAAGGATAAACTGAGGTATGTGCACATAAGGCGATACTATATAGCAATGATGACTGTCTAGGATTACTGTATGTGCAACAATACGAATGAATCACATACTGATGTCAGCTACAGGAGTCATATTATCAAAGTGCACATACTGTATTAGCCCTTTTATATAAAATAAAAACAAAAGAATTCTCTGCTGTAAGAAGTTAGAATAATTGACTACCTTTGGGGGAAAGGAAAAGAGGGTCTACTAGGACGTCAGGGATGAAGTTTCTCTACTGGGTGCTACTGACAGGGATATTAAGTTGGTGAAAATTCACAGGTGTACAGAAAAGTCACGTATTATACCTCAATACGTTTTCCTAAAAGTTCTTGGTCTACTTCAGACTTTGTCAGTGCATAGCTGGAACAATATCACCCTGGAGAAACTGAAACCAAGTATTCCAAACATTTCTTTTGCCTATTAAAACAAACAAGCAAACACAAATAAAGGTTCCTCAAAATATCTAACTAGAAAAAAATATTTAATCAATCATTTGTTTGAAAAACCTACAATGGTTTCTGTTTTCTTGACTTAATGCAAAGAGATGGAGCTTCCGTATGCTTTCCAAGTTAATCTACGAATTTCCTATGTACTATTTCAAAATCAGTTTAATCTTGATTTACACAAAATAACTAAAAAATTCCAGGACACATCTGTTAAAAAGCTCTGCCAAAATTCATGAAGTATTGCAAATACTTTAAAAAAAAAAGACTTTAGCAATATGTCTTGGTATTCATTTCAAGAATTAAATCATCACAGGCATTTTTGCTTCAACTACAAAGAACTATTTGTCTTTCAAACAATACACTCCACTCTTTAATGCTGCTATGTTTTTGCTTATGATGATCCCTCTACGCCTTTTCTTCCGTTTCTCCTTGGGAAATCATGACTAACCTATTAAAACAAGTTAAAATATCACCTCTGTGAAGTTTTTCTTTCACAGACCATAGTGCTGCATACTACACACATGCAGGAAACATTTTCTTCATCATTTTTTGGGCCCAAATTTACTTTTTACTATTTGGAACCTCAACAAAATTTTGCTATTTTAGAGAATACCACATAATGAAACCAACATTGTTCTATCAATTGTGAGCCAGGAAGACAGAATCCACTATCCTGTAGGGACAGAATCATTTCTACCTAACTTTATCACATGATACTTGCTCAGAGAGAACCTCATCTGAGGCATGTCTGCCTCCTCATAAAGCCTTCAGGCACAGCTTTTCAATTTGGCATTTCCACTCCCAGAAGAGCCTAGTTTCATCTGCAAACTTCAAGATTTCACTGGGCTCTGTCTCTTCCAACTCATTTATAAGCCCATTCGATAGTATCACTCCCTAGTGAATCCAGGGGAAAATTCTGTAAAAAAGCAAGAAGCACTTTACCGGAAAATGTAACTGAGGTCCCTGGTGTGCATATTTGCATTGAACAGCAAGCACACACTTTGGGTCAGCACTGCCCAGTGGAACTTTCTGTGATGATGGAAATGATCTAAACTTGTGCCGTTTAGTATGGTAGCCATATGTGGCTGCTGAGCGCTTGAAATGCGGTTCATTTGATTGATAAACTGAACTCTGAATTTTATTCAATTTTAATTTATTTAAATTTTAATTTTAATTCACGTAGCTCAAGAACACAGATGTGGACTGTGAGATGGAGACACCAGAAGGGGTGGGAAGAAGCTGGCCAATTTCCTGGTGTGCTCACTGGGCTAAAGAACAAAGCCACTTGTTTCTTCCTCATGGTGATGTATTTGTGACAACTGGTAAGTTGAAAAGCGCAGGAATCAAGAGTTGCAGAGACACACTCTCAGTCTGTTTTAGCAATAGCTAGAAAACACTAGGACATGAAAATAAAGCTTTTTGTTATTTTCTGTTGTCATCTTGGAAAAAGAAATCACCAAACTGTTCTCCTGGATTTTTCTAATAAAGGAATTTGGTTTTTTTTTTTAATTTTTCTTCATACTTCAATTGAAAGTTCCAGGAGAAAAGGGTAAGTTTTACACTACATCCTCCCACCACTTATCTTGCATTATCAAATCCAGTTGGAGGTATGAAAAATAAGAACAGGAAGTCTGAGAAATAGTATACATAGTTCAATTCAAAATCATCTCAGCAAGAACATAACTCTTTCAGCTATTTTTTGAGGAATTGAGAAAATGAGAAAAAAAAAGTCTGATTACACTCAATTAACTGATGCATTACACACATTTCCCCTAAATTATATGTACTATTGATATTACTCTAGAAAAACTAAATAGGAAAGATTAGTGTTTAACAAAGCTTTGCAGGACAGGATGATTTTGTAAACATGAAGGGGGAGAAAATAACAAAGTTCAATGAGTCCAACAACATGAATAGCATGCTCTTGACAATGGTCAATAAGAAACGTGTCATGAGGGTCACAAAGCCAGAGAATTAACTGGTGACTATAACAGTCCATGATTTAGCATGACTTAATAGTCTTTCCAAGCTCTGATAAGGGTAGAAAAATGGCTAAAATGGAACTTGAGATAGGTTAATTCCTTAACGAGACTAGAATAAAGGGAGAATTACAAAGACAATGTTTCAACAGTGCAGAGTCAAAAGAAAGGGCAGAAAGATGAAACAGAACAGAGAAAATTAAAAAGCAGAGTACTTTATAAATCAATTATTTCCCACAGCATATTTACTTGTTTTGAGAAGACAAACCTAACCGCACCACAATGTACTTTAATTTATCTCTCTTCTACAGTACAATTTCTCCAGCCATAATTTAAAATTTAATTATATTCTTAATTAGCCATTTCTGCTCAAGGAGTGGTATGTCCCTAGAGTGGCAGAATACAACTATTCACTCACCACATTCATACTGATCATTTTCCATATATTACTAGTGTTCATTGGCTACACAGGTGACTTCCAGCTGGGTGATCATAAAGACTTCAAAGTGGAGGTGGGATGTAAATTGACTGTGATGGATGGATAGGAAATCTGGCAAAATGACTGCGTGTCCCTTCACTGTTACCCCTGGGAAATCATCCAACAGACCCACCCAACAATTATTTATTATTTAATTTTCTAGGATATAAGTTTGTTCAACATATTATCAGCTACTATTTAGGGACCAGACTCTAAAGCTGATTGTTAACTTGGAGATTTTTATCTTGTATGACAGTTACCAGCTTTGTATTTCACCTAGGAGCCTTATTCTAACATTTCTCCTTCAATTCCTATGCTTATTTGGTTCCTCAAATACTCTTCGAATTAGCTTCACCATCTCATTGATTCCCTCATTAGTAAGTTAAATAAAGCTTTGGCATGTGCTCATTTTGTACTTACATTAAGGTCATGTATATAATTTTATAAAAATTACACTTTGACAGTAGATAGGGGTTTAAAAAAAAAAGAACAAAAGCAGTCCAGGCGGAAATAATTGAGTAATAAAATGCAAAACTGATATATAGAAGAAAGATCAAGGAAAATACTTTTTTCCCTCACTAAACTCACCCACGATCTACTCTGGATACAAAGAACAGCTTGCTGCAATGGCAGTGGGTAAACTACAGTTAAATAAACCAAATATTTCATCACTATATTACAAGAAAGAAGCCTAACACAAAATAATGACCAAAAAGAGTCAAAACTAATTTATGCTGTTAAAGTAAGTGATTATTCTTGCAGAGAGAGGGAACAGTAGCTGAAAGGGAGTCTCAGAGTACCCAGTGGGGCGCTAGTAATGCTCTCTTCATGATCACAGGTATATGTATAGTTGATGAAAATTCATCAAGCTTAAGTGCATTTTCCTGAATGTCAGCTATACTACAACAAAAAATGACCATACATTAAAAATGTCTGAAAATGTTCATAATAAAAAGAACGTACAGTTTAAACAAAATTCTGGCTCTGGCACAATTTCCACCGCATCACAGTTAGATTTGCCTGTTTCTGACACTACATGCATGATGTCTGCATGATCCAGTTTCTTTCCTGAAGAACTGTCACCATTTGTGCACTATGTCATCTTCCTGTAAATATGTCATCTTCCTGCATGAACCACACTCAAGATGTATAACCTTAGAATTACACTTTCAGCTTCTTTAAAATGTAACAAGTGAATCCAAACATATTTGACTAGAAATATAAATGAAGAAGCTTTCTAGTATTCTTTGGTTTTCTCCCAGTATTTCACAGCTATCTTGTCACAACTGATTTGACAAAAGTATTTTTGGAGGCAGAAACTTGTCACTTATTTCCAAAGTATACAACTTATTTTTCACAGGAAGAAAAGTTATTTTTAATTTATATTTATCAGTTGGTTACTGCGTAAATTAATTTTTGTATTTGTAATAGCAGCCACTGTATAAACAGTTTTGGGTACAACTCTCTCTTTGTAATTATAGTGCTCAACTGGTTGAAGAAAAGAAAGTGCAAATAGCACCTGGCCTATCTGTGTGTGCAGAGTACATGATGGATACCAGACGTATCTTTTAGGGAGGAGGATGGAGAGCATGGCTGCATCTGGTAAACTGGTTAAGTGGAGGTAGGTTGAGTGGAGATAGGTAAAAACATTTCTGCCATAGTGCAGTTCTGGCTGTAGGAGTATAAAGAGCAGAGTTTGAAATGATGTTTATAGTTATTTCAAGAACAGATTATGGAGGGCTCTAAATTATAGGCTATTGTGTTTTTGTATTAGTTTTATCGCATCAAGAAACCAGGGGAAAATTTTGAGCAAGAAAGTGACATAGTTAAAATCTGCTTCAAATAACCTCATCTGGAAGTATCACATAAACTGGAAAGGATAAAAACTTATCAGCCCATCCCAGGTATAAAGCTATGAGAGTGGGAGATGAGGAAGACTGAAATACATACTACAGCAGATGTGCCAGCAGTGAAAATGGCAGAGCTTAGAAACCAAATCCACAAATAGTGATACATTATACAAAACAAGCAGGAAAAAATATTTTCTTTAACTCACCCAGGATTTCTTCTATGAATGAAAATATTAATAACTGATCAGTATTCAATTTCTTCAATGATATTGGCCAAATGTGGCAGTTCAATTATCTATTTATGTCCAACCAAAAATGCAGACACATGCTCTTTAAACATTGTTTTCTCCAACTTCATAAAACTGAGTTGTTCTGTGAAGTATATTTGTTCATGTTTTCTTTTTCTTCCTTAAACATAATAATGGTACATTAGCAACTTTTTTAATGAATTGCTTTACTCAAGTATTCAAATACATTGGTATTATATTCTATTATCAATTAAGGTAGAAGGATTACTTTTACTCATGTGACAATTAAAGAATGGTGGGAAATTTTTTTACAAAAAATACCGGTGTGTTTTTCCAATGATTTCAAGTATGCTTCAAGAACAATTAGGCAACTACAATTCCAGTTAGAATTAAAATTGTTCAATGTGTGGTATTATAATCTCACGAACTAAAATGGAACATACAAGTTGATGATACAATTTTAAAAGAAGTCTGTCAGGGTCAAATAAGAGAAGACCCTGTTTACATTTTAAAAGGTTTTCTGGAACAAAAAATAGGTAGGCAAAATGCCCTCCCTACACAACACTGGGCTCCCAGAGGGTACTTCTTAAGTTGAGTTTAAGGATGTTTATCTTTCATTACCAATGCTTGTACTGTCAGTCTGTTAAACATTTTAGAGTTATGTCTGCTCAGTGCACTTTTTTTTCCAGCAAACTAAATGCAACATTTCCATAGGAATTAATCTTGGTTCGCTAAGAAGAGATGGAGTGCTACTTTACTTTACAACTCGTTACTCCTAGAGAAGAGAAGTGAAGGTGTAGGAGGGAAACCACTGTTCTTAATCATTCCCTAACAGGGCATATATGAGCCTGTGAAAGGGAAAACAGAACAGTATTACTCTTCTGCTTCCTTTATTATCAAAAGATGTTGCCGGTCCCTAACAGCCAGACTCCTCTGAGCTGTCAGGGCTTCACCGAGAATGAATCATGCCCCTCTAGAGCCCTGTTTTGTAAGCAGAATCCACTAATAATAGTGACCTTAATGGCTGATTTGGGTGCTTACAATGCACCTGCATCCTCAATGGGCCAGCCAAGAGCAGCAGCAAGCGGTGGTGGGCTCTGCTGAGAGCATTCAGGCGTCGTTAACGGATCATTGAGTCAACAGATCATGACAGCTCCTTTGGAAAACGCCAGTTTCATGTTAGCACACTCTGCCCAGGGAGTATGAGAGAGACTGTAACAGCCCACAGTGTGACTTGAAGAAATTCAAGAGGAAAAAAGGATGCATTTCTGCAAAGTCAAAATAACAGATTATCTAAGAGATTGCATACCAATCTTAAATAAACAGGGACCACTGGGGCAATGGAAAAGTACTTTAAAATACATTTTTGGTGTTATGATCTCCTTAAAACATAAATATCCTTAACAAATAATCGAATGAATAAATAAAAGTTAACAATCAGTTTTATTTTAGATGTTTTAACTATGCAAACACTTTTCTCTCCTTTACTAAGTGTTTTTTATTGTTGTTTGGGTCCCCTTCTCTGAAATATCAAACCACACAATACTTTTAACTCTTGCCATTTTGTGGACAGGTCTTGTTAATATTTTAACTGTTTCCAAGGTATTTTTTAAAATCCATGTATGGAGAATTTGTGCTAAGCCCTGCAAGTTAGGACTAACATGGAGAGGTTCCTCTGTTCAATCACTTGTACACCTCTTGGTTTGCCTGAGTGGAAACCTGCAATCTTCCACTTTTGTATATTAAACATAGTTTCCATGATTAATATTTCAGCATGGGTGTGTGAAGGAGAGCTAGAACTACAGAGTACCTGACTCAAACTTCAGGAAAAGTTTACTACCTTTTCCTAACAATTTAATATTATTGGTTTAATAATAGCAACCATTAACAGAAGGCTGCTACTGACTGACTGGCACTGTACTAAGTCTTTCAACATACTATTATTGTAATCACATTCTTTTTATACCTGAAATAACAATATATATATATATGTCTATATATAAGGCATTTTCCCCATGTTATAAATGAGAGAAGTGAGAGAAGGGTCTTACCTACTCTCCTACTCCTAAGAAGTTTCATGCTCCCAGCCTGGTTTGACAGTGAAGCTTGTGATTCTGAAGCAGGATTTACAGCACAGTTTGCGTTCTACCCTCTGTATCAATGCTTTAAAGCAGTGGTTCTCAAACCTGAGCCAGCATCAGAATCACCTAGAGGACTTGTTAAACCCCAGTTCGCTGGGCCCCACCCCTAGAGTTTCTGACTCAGGAAATCCAAGGTATTACCAAAGAATTTGCATTTTAACAAGCTCCCAGGTGCTGCTGATACTGCAGGACCACACACTGGGAATAATTGCTTTAAAGCCATGTAAAAGATGAAGTGAATACTAGTAAGTCTTCCTGCCACCTGTTCAGATTAATCAAAATATGCCCTTTCTTGCAGCAATGTGTTTTATTATCTTGTCTCTTCCTGTAAGAGGATGCTGATATTAGGGTTAAAAAAAAAGGGGGGGGGGAAGGCAGCTATGACTCTAGGTATAAGCAATTTCGTTTAATGTTTAATGAAAATCTTTCAAAACTTTCTGATGCACTAAGTGGGGTGACATGAGGGTTGAGAATGAGGAAGTATGTTTCCTTTTTATTGGACCTTGGTCTTTGTTACTGATGTTTTGTGCTTTCCTTGCTTTTACATAAATGAAATGGTACATGCTAGTAAGTAGCATTTCAACTTAAAATATGTCAGAAGATAAAGATTTCGTTTTTCATTTTTACAAATACGACATTAAATTCTTAGGACATGAGTCTGTTTATGTACAGATTTATATACAAAGCAATACTATACAGAGAAAGTCTATTTCTGAAGCAAATTATTATTAGGCTCAAATCTATATACCGTTTTGAAGGGAGGCAGCTGTCTTGTGAGAAAGCACTCTACAGCAGATGCAAACTTGCTATACAATAGAAGCACTATTAAGTGCGCTACTTAGCCATAAATTTGAAGGAGAAGTTTTTGGACTATTACACGTTAAATTTAATACATCACTGTTAATTTTTAAACATCTAATAATCTTTTTAGAGATATGTCACTGTAAATGCGTCAAAGAAAAATAGTGTTGAATTGTTCTCTACAGAATGATTAGTGCTTGTTGCTTAACATAAAACCTGAAAAATTAGAACGTTTTTTGGTACGTTTAATACTACAGGATGATATTTAAAGAGAAATCTATTTTATAGATGAGATTTCTTTGCAACATAAACAGTAATAAGTGTTGTTTCAAGGATCAGGGTCAACACCTTGACAACTGTATGCTTTTAAAATGAGTAGATAGACTATAGTGCATATTAGTATTACTACTTTATTTTTGCACCAAAGATTATGTGCAAAGTAACTTAACACTTTGGATTTTCTTTTAACATTATTTTTTTTTAAAGTTTAGCTTTAAAGCCTATTAAGGTTTTTTCCCCGTTTTATTTCCACTCATTAAGAGTTTAGTGGTTTGAATTTTTGTCTTCAAATAACTTTCATGAAATAAGTAATTTTATGAATTTGCAGTAATATTGTCCATGAGATAACAAATTATATTTTCTCTCCTTTTTTTTTTTGCTTGTTCTTACTTTAAACCGATCATTTAAATGTTATGAAACCAATTCTTTCACCTCTCAAGTGCTGATATAATACAACAAAGAACTTAACAGAGGTTTGTCTTGGTTTTGATATAATTTGCCATATTTCTCTCTTAAGTCACTGAAAAAAATATATGTATAAATTAGAAATTCATTTTTTTTTAATGTTTTATTTTTATTTTCCATTGCAGACCTTTCCTGACCACGCCCTCACCACCACCACTTGAGATTTTTAAAAATTTAACATTTGAAAAAGCAATGGCCGTAACACTTTGTGTGCTGTCTGGGACTGTATTATTTTATTTTTTATAGGACTATTTTATAACGACTGGGAAAGCAGATAAACCTTACATGTTTAGTTAATCATGATACTTATGCTGGCTATAGTTCAGACTCTTCCTCTAACTGCATCTATTGCTTTAGGGTTGATATTGGTAAAGCTTTGTTTAATGGTATACTATAAAATCTGTTACAAGGTTAATTACAGAAACAAGGGTGATTTCTACAAAAATGTCACAGAATCTAACATCCAAGGAATTATCAATGCAGAAAAGTGATTTTTTAAAAATCATTGTTCTCACCTTTCCCTCTATCCATGACCATTCACTGGGTTAAAATCAGTATACTGTATCTTAAAAAAAAAAAAATGGTGGGGGGAAATGTGAAAAAAGTGCTAAAAGTTGAAAAACAATCTCAACAATCTTGTTTCATAAGGAAGGAATTTGCATTCCTTGAGTGACCTGAAGCTATCAAGTCCAAGAGTTGCCTGCATGGATGATTGTCCCCAGTGTACCAGATAAGGGGCCTGAAATCTGCAGGGCATGGTCTCTGGAATACATTCAGGTACCTCTGCAATTATAATGAGTAGATAATAGGAGAAAGTAGAGTTCCTGGGTAGAATGCACCATTTTCGGGGGCCTTAGTAAAAGAGGGATCTGTAGGAATTTTGGTCAGAAACCAAGTGATTTCAATAGTGTTAACAGGGAACGGCAACAGGTAAAGATCACACATTTCCAGGATGGTGAACTAGAGACACTCTTGTGTTTCCATATGGAAGTAAATATGGGTCATTCCATCATTCACAGTCACTTTGGGTAGACAGAAAGCTGTACTTCCATAGTCAACTTAGTGGTGAGATCAGATGTTCTGAATCAACTAAAGTAACACCACACACAAAAATTAGTTCAAAGTAGTCATATACCTAAATATGAGAGTAAAAACTGTACAACTCTTACAAGAAAATATTAGAGTAAATCTTTGTGACCTTGTGTCAGGTAAAATCTCTTTAGGTATGATGCCAAATTCACAGGTGACAAGAAAAAAAAATAAATTGGATGTCATAAAAAGTAAAGTTTTTATACTTCAAAGGACATCATCAAAGTTAAAAAGTCACCTACAGAACAGAATAAATTTGCAAATCATCTATCTGATAAGGGACTTTGTAACCAGAATATACAAAAGACACTTACAATTCAATAATAAGATAAGTAGCTAGCAAATGTGCAAAAATTTAAATACATATTTTTTAAAAAGATATGTGAATAACAATAAGCACATAAAAACACGCTCAAACATCATTAGCCATTAGTGAAATGCAAATCAAAACCACAATGCGATACAACTTCACAGCCACTAGGATGGCTCCAATACAAAAAACAAACAAACAAAAACCAAAAACAAACCCTCCCCCCTCCAAAAAAAAACCAGCTAATAACAAACATTGGCAAGATTGTGGAGAAATTGGAATCCTCATATACTGTTGGTAGGAATATAAAATAGTGCCACCATTTTGGAAACCAGTCTGGCAGACACTCAAAAGGCTAAATATAGAGTTACTGTATGGTTTGGCTATTCCATTACTAGGTATGTCCCTAAGAAAAGTGAAAAAAGCATCCACACAAAAACTTGTATATTAATATTTTTAGCAATACTAGGTGTTCAAGTTGACCCAGCAAGGTGTTCTGAGCAGGAGAATCCACATTTCTGCCTGGCTGATAGCAAGTAATCAGAAACATGCCTTCGACCTGTTCATGGCATAGGGAATTACCTAAAGTCACATGTCAATTATTAGCTACATGATGAACCCCAGATTTTTCACCAAAGTGTAACAGATGTTCAAGACACATAGGATCAGAGGGGCAGGAAAGGGCAGCTTACACAGGGTTGTATCTACACAGGCTTGATTAGCCACTTTATCTGCTTCCCATGTTGTAACCAGAAGTAGTTTCACTGCTAGCAAACAGAGCATCAGCTACCTCCTCGACAAGAAATCTATGGGACTTAAGTGCAATCATGACAAGGTCAAGTGGAATACCTTCACTTTGGGGTCAAGTCTGCCAGGCTGAAGGTTGTAGAAAGTATGGGGAAATGGCTTATCACCTGGGAAATAGATAAGCAAATAAATGAGCATTCATAGGCTTTAAGGTACGGAAAAGAAAATCTGAAAAGTGTGAGAAGACAACAGGAGAATGGTAAATGTTAAATAAACTGAAACAAGTTGTAGGACAAAGCACATGGGGATTCAGATTAACACTACTAAATACCTGAAGGAGCCTGGCCTTGTTTATTGACTCAGCATTCAACTCTGGAAACAGTTCTCTCAGGAAGTGTTCCATTTTGTATACTGAAATGCTCATCATGCTTCTGCAAAGATCCCATATCTCCACCTTGTATCATTTTCCTTTAACAGTTCTTACAGTGTGCGTGCGTCAGTGATGAATTCTTCCAGCTTTCATACGTCTGAAAAAAATCTTTATTTCACCTTCCCTTTTATATTTTATATTTTACATATTTATATTTGTTATATTATATTTTATATTATATAGCAGCTAGGTTGACATTTTTTTTTTCCTTTCAGTAGTTTAGAGATGTAGCTGTGAACCATATCTTCATTACATTCATTATGTTCCTCTACCCATGGCTTTTTTTAAGATTTTCTCTTTATCAATGGTTTTGGTCAACTTGATTACATCATGCCTTACTGTAGCTTTCTTCATGTTTCTTCTACTTGGGTAGGTCACCTGGAGTTGTTTCACAGTTCACTGATGCTCTTTTTTTTTTTAAATACAGTCTTTTTGCTGTTTTATTATGGATTGCTTCTGTTGCTGTCTTCAAGTTCACTAATCTTTTCTTCTGCAATGTTTAATCTGCCATAATCCCATCCTGTGTATTTTTTCAACCCAGATATTTTAGTTTTCATCCCTAGAAATTTGGTTTGGGTCTACTTGTATTTCCCATGTCTTTACTTAATGTTTGAGCATATGGAATGCAATTGTAAACACTGTTTTAATGTCTTTGCCTGCTAATTATAACATATGTGTTAGCTCTGGGTCAATTTCAGTTTACTGATTTTTCTCCTCATTATGGGACTTTCTTTCCTTTTGTATGCCTGGTTACTTTTGACCAGATGCCAGACATCATGATTTTCTTTGTCAGTATATTTTTGTATTCCTTTACGTATTTTTTGAGCTTTGTCTGGAACACAGTTAAGTTACTCAGAAACAGTTTCATCCAAATGGGACTTGTCTTTAAGATTCACTGACAAGAACAGAGAAGTCTTTAGTCTAGGGATAGTTATACCCCATTACTGAGGCAAGATCCTTCTGATACTCTAATCCAATGACTTGCAAATGATGCATTTTTTCTAATCTGGCTGGTGGGACTAGACAATATTCCCAGCCCTGTGTATGTTCCACATATTTTTTCTGCTAATCTTTTCAGATGGTTCTTTCTTTGCATGAATGGTTTCCTCAAAAACATGTTGATAATACTCTACTAAGTACAGGGCCTCCTGTGTAGATCTCTGGACTTCTCTGTGCTGCAACACTTCTCTCTGACCTTCTCATGTCAGGCACACCCTATGAGGGTTTCTCTCATCTCTCAGTGATCACTGTCCCTCACTGCCTGATAGCCAGGGTCTTGAAAACCACTGTTCCATATGTTTTTATCTGCTGAGATTTTTGTTTCTTTTTTTTTGGCTGTTTGGGGGTAAAACAGCTAAAAACAAAAGGGTAAATCTGGCCCCTGTTACTATATTTTGGCTAGAAATAGAAGACTTCTAGTAATTAATTCCTAACTTGAACTAAGAGTTAATGCTTAGTTCTGATTGTGATTTGTTTATATTTATGTTTAGTTCTGATTAGTTTACATTTCTGACTCAATCTACCATTATACTTTGTCATTGTCTTAATTAGTGTGATCTCTAAAACTACTGGAGAAATGGATCAAATATTTGCTAAATATAGCACTGTTTAATTTGAAGGATTGTATTGGAGATTTGGAAGCTGATTATTACAAATTCTGAAGAATTTTTAATTTCTCATGTCATCTTATCCTGTTTTTCCCCTAGACTAGAAGGAATGCTAGTTATACGGTTGTCATGTGTTAACAGATTGACTAGTTTTCTGAACAACTGTATTGATTAAATAATACTTTGACTTATGTATTCATTCCAGATTTCAGTTGTGGTTCTGTATGCATATCATTAAAATTACTTTATTAGTATTTTAGAAAGAGCAATTTAAATGTATCTCTTCTGGTAAGGTTCTCCCCATTTTCACTGATTATAATTTGTAGAAGCAAATTTCATACAGAAAATCAAGGAAACTCACATGCCATGGTTAATTGTGAAAGTTGAACTTCTAACATATTTTATCATGACTGATTAGGAAGTCTGCTTCTTAAAATTAGACATAAATTTGCAGTGGTAGAAACCAATGATGAATGACAAAGAACTGATCCATTGTCCTTTCCTCTTTTCTGTTTTACCTAAAAGTTACTAGCATTATTCTTAGAGAGAATTATTATTCACACCATTTATATATGGTATGCAAAATTATGTATACTTAACTTGGTGCTTTTATTACATATTTTCAGTAAAATAAAATAGTAAGCAAAATATTTTCCTAGAAATCACAGTTTAACAATAGTTGGAAATCAGAAGTCCTTAGTCTCAATTGAACCCTGAATGTTCAATACTTGACCATTCTTGTGTATGTTTATTTCTTAAGCTGAATTTCAGTTTTAAAAAATGATCATGATGGCTTTGAGAAGGGGTAGTGTTTAAAGCAATGTAAGTTTATTCTCTTACTGTTCTGGAGATCAGATGTTTAAAATCAAAGTGTCAGCAGTGCTGTGCTCCTTCTGGAGGAAGGCTATGTTCCTTCTGTTCCTTCTATCTCCAGAATACTCTGTTTCCTTGCCCTTCTCAGTTTCAAAAGGCCCCCTGCATTCTTTGGCTCATGGCCCCCTCCTCTAACTTCCAAGTGCATCATTCCAACCTCTCATTCCTTTGTCAAATCACTTTCTCCTTGACTTACTTGCCTTCCTAAATTTTAAGAGGACATTTTAAATTACTTGCGCTCACCCAGACAATCCAGGATAACCTCCTCATCTCAAAATCTTTAATGTGATCACATGGTGGAGGAGAATTATTCAGCCTGCAACAGCCATTCTCTCTTGGTTTTTTTCAGTCTTTTTACAAAAAAATATTCTCTCATTTATATAAGCTACCTGCCTGGCTCTTGTGAGCACTGGTATTTGCAAATTCTAATTTCCAAAGAAAGTATACAGAGTGATCATATTACTGAAGCAGTACAACTACAGTTAGAAGTTGGCTGTCAGATTCATAATATACAAACAGGTTTCAATGAAAGTATTACATGCATTTAGCATTACTGAAGGATGCACGACAAGACACACATTTGGTGTAACATCTTCATCTCGTCAAAAGGACAACAGTTACCCAAGAACACAGCTTCTTTTGCTCTCTCACCCATATGTGGCATGGAAGGCTGGCAAACAAAAGAGCCAGTATGTGTGGGGCTCACCTTGACATAAACCGAAAATTCTCTGAATACAATATAAAAACAATTAACAGAGCACCAAGTACTAAGACTATCATAATTTTGGTAATTCATATCAAGTTTGGAAAGTTTTATGAAGGAAACACAGTATCTGTTCTTTCTCCTCTCTTTTCCCTTCTTACTTTACCTTCTCATCACCATGGTTATAATCTACAGCTATTATTTACTGAACTGTCTTTTCACTCGGTATATATATGCAGTTGCCTACTGCCATACTTACTTACGTATTTTAATAGACATCTCAAATTTAACCCGTTCAAAACTGCAGTCTCCCTGTATTTCTCCCAAACCTGCTTCACCCGCTCCTCCCTTGTAGGTCGTTGATAACTACATTCTTCCAGTGCCTCAGCACCGTGTTTCTGTCTGCCAGGAAATCTTACTAGCTTGACCATCAAAAACTGTATAAAACTGCAAGGCAGGTCAGTTTCCCCCCCAAAAACGAAGAATGAATTGTTTCAGTTATTCCTTCATTTTCTTTTTCTAACTGTGTTAAACATGTACTTTCTTCCAAAGCCATGTGGGAGAAAAGAACACGGGCTGTGGCCTCAGTAAGTGCATTTGAAACCCACACCCCTGCCAGAAATGTGTATAAAACTTTCCTCTAGAACCTGATGATGTCTTACCTCTCCCAACGGCACAGCTCCATGCTAAGCCACCATTAATCAATCAACCAATAATCACTTTGATTATTACAAGGCCTCTCTCTTATTGTAATTATGTATCCCCTCTTCACCTTAGTCTACTGTCAACACACCAACCAAGAGAGGTCTTGGCTGATCATGTGTAAAATAAGAGAAGGTCTTACAATGATGTACACAATCTGGTCCTGTTTTCTCTCTGGCGTCATCTGCTATATCTCGTCTCTGTTCTGTCCCGGCTGCACTGGTCTCTTGGATGCTGCCTTTGCCTTTCTCATTCTCCCTAAAATGCCCTGCCCCTGAGAGCATTCCTTCCCTTCTTGCTATGGGCTGAATTGTGTCCCCCCTAAAATTTATACGTTGAAGTCCTAACCCCCACTACCTCAGAATGTAATCATATTTAGAGAAAAGATCTTTTAAGGATGATTAAGTTAAAAAGAGGCTGTTGGGAATAGGGCCCTAATCCAATATGTCTAATGTGTTTATAACAAGAGGAAGAGACAGAAGGGATGTATGTGCACAGAGGAAAGGCCACTTGAGGACATAGCAAGACGCCAGCCATCTGCAAGGCAAGAAAAGAGTCCTCAGGAGAAATCAAACTTCCTGACCCCTTGATCTTGGACCTTCAGCCTCCAGTACTAAGAGAAAATAAATTTTTGTTGTTTAAGCCACTCATCTGTCATATTTTTTATAATGGACCTAACAAACTAATATATTCCCTTTCACATGGTCTTTGGCCAAAAATCATATACCATGTATGACCTTCTTTGGCACCTTACCTAAAATCTGCATACTCAGACACCTTACATCCCATTCCTTGCTTCTGTTTCCTTTCATCACATATGCAACATAATACATACTGCATTTATTTATCTTGTTTATTCCCTGTCTCCTCTATAATGTGAGCTCAATGAGGAAAGAGATTTTTGGCCTTTTTTAATGTTTTATACTGATATCTCTCTGGAATCTAGAATAGCTTCCTGCACAGAATAAGACCTCAGAGATTTAGTAACTTGGCTGTACGTATACAAAAATTTATGTAAGGACTAACAGGAAAGACAAAATACAAAGCAACTAAAATTCACACCCTGGGAGTAGAGAGAGAGTAGAACTTAGATCTTTAACCTTTTACTGCTTATTCTCCAGAGACTCCCATTCTATAGAGAAAGAGAAAATAATTAGATGCTTAGAATATGGAAAAATGAGAGGTATAAAGAAAGTAAGTCTAGTATGCAGTAGGATTGTTGAAGGCGGACAGGTATACACAGTGACGTGTTAGGAAAGTTAGGCAAGGCTCCCTGGAGGACATTCTACTAGGATAAAAACATATTCTGGAAAGAAAACTACTAGTTGTTGCCACAGGGCCTTATGTTTCAACTTTTATGTTTTATTTTCTTTTTTTAACACATAAAAAGACAGAAGGACACAAAAATAATCCCCAGAAATTTTTCTTAGGGACTCAACAGGAAGGGAACATGACCCAATAGGCTGAGAGAGCTTAAGAGTAGTTCAAATGCCTCCAGCTTAGGAGGCATTCCTTGTTGGCTCTGTCACTTACCAGTCATTCGATTTAAAAATTAATAATAATTGTGGTAAAATACATATCTTAACCACTTTTAAGTATACAGTTAGTTCAGTGGTATTAAGTGTACTCATACATTGTGCAGCCACCACCATGATGCATCTCCAGAAGTCATCTTGCAAAACTCAAACTGTGTCCGCATTTAAACACTACCTCCCCCTTGCCTCCCAACCACCATTCTACTTTCCGTCTCTATGAATTTGTACTCTAGGTACTTCAGATAAGTGTAATCATACAGTATTTGTCTTTTTGTGAGTGGTTTACACCACTTAGTATAACATCCTCGAGATTCATCCATGTTGTAGCATAAGTAAGAATTCCTATCCTCTAATACTCCACTGTATGTATGTACACATTGTATTTATCTGTTCATCTGTCAAAGGTAATTGCATTGCTTCCACTTTGGGGCTGTTACGAATACTGCTGCTATTAACATGAGAGTACAAATATCTCTTTGAAACCCTGCTTTGAATTCTTTTACGTATATACCCAGAAGTGGAAATGCTGGGTCAAATGATAAATCAATCATTAATTTTTTGAGGAATAACCATACTGTTTTCCATAGTGGGTGCCCTATCTTACACCCCCACCAAGAGTGCACATGTTCTGATTTTTCCACATCTTTGCCAACATTTATTTTCTGGTTTTTGTTTCTTAATATTAGCCCTTTTAATGGATGTAAAGTGTATTGGTCATTTGATTTTGAATCTAAACTGTCTAAGTTTCTTGTCTTTTCATTTCCTGTCTTTCATTTTCACCATATTTGTTAGAAAGGACCAAAAAAAAGTACTACTTGTATATACACGTGAAAGTCCTTTGTGAAACTTAAAGAGAAATTGATTTTCAAAGGTTATTTTTTATCATTAAGATTGGTTGGATGGTCTTTCAAAGTACTATATCCTAGATTCTACTTTGTTTTGAGACTTCTTTGGCTTTTATAGAATTCTATACCTCTAGGTTTTTCTAGAAAAATATAAATTACCAAAGTAGACTCATAATTGCATACACAAATAACCAAGGAGAAATGGAAAAAAGTGAAGCATGTCCTCCCTTCCATTCCCTGCCTATTGTTTATGAACACAAGTGTGAATTCTATAAAATTCAAGAACTAGATAACTTAATAGCTATTTAAGTGTTTCAGAACATAGGAAAGCCCCAAATATCTTTAATTCACCCTACAAGGCTAGCAGGACCCTAAAACACAAACCAGACTGTAAACTGGAACGGGAGGATATTAAAAACCAGAACTTACTATTGAATTATTCCAAAATGTCTAATCTGTTCATGAAATGCATTACATTAATAGGGAAAAAAAAATTTCCAAAGTTGAAAAGGCAAATGATAAAATTTACTATCACTTCATAATTAAAGTAATAAACCTTCTTTGGGATTGGGTTATTAATATCCCTTAAATACACAAATTATTTTTCATTGAGTTCATATTTATTAAAGCATCCCTGCAGAGTCAATAAAATCATTAAGGACATTAAAAGAATCAGTCCAATAAGGACTCATATTTATATGTAAGGAACAGGGTTATGCCCTTTACCTGGATTACTTCATTTAATCCCCACCAAATCCCAGGAGCTGGGTGTTTTTATTTGTTGCAGTTTTGCAGATAAAGAAATCCGTGCTCAGAGAAATTAAGTAACATACCTCAAGTCACAGAGCTAATATTAGCAGACGATCAAGTAGGTGCCCCTTCCTCGGAATTAAGCAAGCTAGTGGAGGTCCTTTAGTTTCGTACCAGTTTTGATACTGTACCACTCACAGTTATACAGAATGCCTTCCTTGAATTTTGTAGCCATTTTTGTACTGGCACTCCCAATGTAAAAGCCTGACAAAGAGTGTCCCTGTAAAACTGAGTCCCTCTTACTCTTTGATACCATCTGCATCGAATCAGCAGGTGATAACTGTTCTTTTAATAATATCCAAACTAATCCTATTAAGGCTAACAGTGGGAGTGTGGCCTACAACAACTTAGTACCAAGGTCCAAAACATAAAAGGAGATCTGGTATCCATTTAGGCCTCCAAATAATATATTTTTAACTGCAATGAAGTGGTCAATTCCCTAAAGACATTCTAAGCACCTGCCTCAATTGTTAAATGAGTTAGTTCCCCTATCAAAACCATTGGAATAGACAAATTAATTGGAAAGGAAATTCACTGTACAGCATTATGTACAATTTACTGGCTTAAATAAAACCCAACTTGAGAGATAAAGGAGGCGTCTCTTCTGTGTAGGAAGATGGAAATTCTGATGGTTAAATATGGCACATACCAATTAGGGAAAATAAAAACAGTTAATTGCATTCATTTAGTGACCTCTCTAAGCATTTGTAAGCAACAGACATTTGCACCTTTACGTTTTCTTGAAAACCAAAAGAAAACCCACAGAGTAAGCTTTTGTAGCAATTTTTTAGAAAAGAGGACATATACTTTATTTCCTTTTGCTAGACTGATAAAAGCCTGCTGAAAAGTTTGGAATTCAAAATACGGAATTTGGCAATTTAGCTTGAATTATAAATTGATGCTTTTCACAGTTTTTATGAAATGGAAAATAATATTTATGGATATTCTATATATAGAAAGTACAGGAAAGCAAATTATAATACACATTAACTACATTCTGACTTTGTATTTATACTAAAATCAGGTTCATTAAATAAATGACAATAAATTACATTTATTAGACATGCAATAAATGAAATAACACAGTAAACTATCATTGAAGTCTAGCAAATTAACCAGACAGCAAATCATTCGTTTCGCTGATCCCTTTTTTGATGTGCTAAGAGACCCTAATAAGGATAGTTGAATCATTAAACTGAGAGCTAAAGTGTGAAAACTAACACTATCTCCTAATTTGATGACAGACATGAATTGCAGCTTATATTTTATAGTTCATGACTGAGAGAAATTTCCCCATCTGTGAAGCTTTTTAGTTGCCCAAAAAAGTAGTCCCCCAAAGTATGCCCCAATGAAAGCAGTGTGGAAAAGTAGCTACACAACTTACCAACAGTGGTAGGATAGACATTTTTAAAAATCTTCTATTTATATTAAAGAGCCTGGAACAGATTGCTTGAGAATCTGTTTGTTTGGGTTGCATTCTAGGAAAGGAAACCACATGCTCACAAATAAGCAAGAACACCATATCACCTAGGGAATGGGGAAGGTTCTCTAGTTGTTTAAGCTTAAGTGCAAGCACACATTTTCCCATTTTCCTAAATGCATTCACAAGGAAAACGTAAGTAAAATAATTACATTCATTGTATTATACACTTATTTTTATCTTAGAATTAAGTTCATAACTTTATCTTGATGCACTCCCAACACCAGAAGTACATATATGCATACACAGACCCATAGCTCCATCACCACACTCAAGCCCACACATTCTCTCTTGCTATCCAATCAATTCTGTTCTTGAGCTAAGACAGCAGTGAGACATGCATTGGTGCTTGTTTTTTTTTTTTTAACATTTAGCTTATCTATAGATCAAAACACTAATTTTTCCTTTTGCAGTCAATGTAATTTTGCATAAATAAGAATTGTGATTTTTGTCAATCTGCTGTCAAAATTTTTGCAGGATGTAAACTGAAGCAGAGTTCACTTAATCAATTTCTTTTAATTCCATCTGCTTTCAGTGAATATTTAAAATTACCCTGCAATTTCTAGAAGTATTTTAAATCTTCATAATATTCTTTGTAATTCCATTAGCCTATTCATAGCTTTTTCTTTTTAAGAAACACTTGAAAAGACCTTATATTAAAACTGTAAATTACTCTCAAAAGTAAATGGCCAGCATTGTTTGGGACTGCATTGTTAAAATTCCACAATTCTGATTTTCTATAACATTTTCAGTATACCATCATGATTCTTTTTCTTAGTATTTATGGTAACTACAACCTATTGTGTGCCAGGCACATTGCTTGATTCTAGGCCTAAAAGATAAAGTTGTCCCTGTTTTCTTCAGGGCTATAAGCTCTACTAAATGAAGGGGACTAACTTGTTAAGTACCCTTTATCAAAATAGAAGTATAGCAGATAGGAAAAGGCGTAAGACAGTGGAAGACCTATGGGACTGATACATCACCTTCTGGGGACAAAGAAATGCTAGAGGGATAGATAGAATGTTAGAAATGCTGAAGCAGGCCTTCAAAGACATGGTCTAACCTCGATTCCAGAGAGTCCTTTGGAATTGCTTACAAAAGATCTAAACAGTACCTTGATTTAGAGCCTCTTATTCATATTAAAGCAGGCTGACAACTTACACGTGAGTATGTGTATGTGCTCATTGTTATTTACATTGTGGTTCTGGTTTTCAGGATGCTGTTATGAAACAAATGCTGTATGTTACACAAATGTGCAATAGATCAGGATAATTAATACCTATACACGTTGTAGAGTACCTTATATAGTAAGTATTTAAACAAATTTTGAGTCAGCAGCAATCTTCTTCCCATTTTCTTGGATCTAACGTGATCTCTTTTCATAGACAAGATCCTTGAAAAAGTACAGTGAGCCAGAAAGCATATAACTGATGATTTATTAATTGATGGTTCTATGCAGCTGGTGGTACAGTGCTTCTGGCTTTAAAAGAAAAAGAAATTGAATATGATTGATTGAGTGCACAGAAAGAAAATAAGATACAGTAATCCAAAAAGATTTTTATAATACGACAAAATGTGCAGGTTCCTTTCTAAGAGTGAAGGTGTTATAGTTATAGAAAGAAATGTTAAAGTGCTCAGGGGCTGAAGTCTATGGTATGTTTCCCTGATTCCTTTAACAAGAACGGATTATCATTTTAAAAATCAGTTTATTTTAATAAGTCCTTTAGTATATATTTAATTATTAAAATACAATATTCATAAGATTTTATGGTACAAAATAGGCACTCATAAACACAGTATTAGTATTTCCCTAAACACATAAATTGGTTGATTTCCCCGCAACTACCATCCCTACAGAATGAGTACTAAGATAACACTATCGGCACTCTCAAAATTAAGGAGTTACTAATCTTTATCCTTAACATCTTCCTTCCCCACATACATGCTTCAAAGTATTCCTGGATGAAAGGCTCAATCTATATTATTTTTTAGTCTAATTTAAATATGGTTTACTTTGTTTTCATTCTATCTTTGACATAAAATAATAGTTGACTACATAGAGTATGTGTCTGTGTGTGCACGTGCGTGTGTTATAATTTTATGGAATTTTAAGAATATTGATTCTGTGTTACTGATTGAGCTAACAGGTAAGGTATCATCGACTTTCATAGTCCTTTTACTTTCACCTTTAGTTACCCACTTTTCCTCCTTTTGACAGTAGAGAAAAAGAGCACTGTTTCCTTTACATGAAAGTTTCCTGGGCTCTGATATTAAAAGGACCCCCTTTTTCCTTTTCATGACTTATTTGTAAATACACAGATTTTCTTAGTTATCTCTTTAACAAGTATACTCCAAAGACAATCGCCTTCACAAAATTTTGAAAAAAGAAAAAATATTAAGAAGAAAATGTAGGTCGTCATAAATACCTCCATTGTGTGTGTGCGTATCACTTACTTCCAGAAGTGCACATTTATGTGTGCTTATCTCACAAAAGTGGTATCATAAGGCCCATGTGGTTGGGTAAACTGCTTTGATTATATATCCTAAAGATTTTGCTCACATCATAACATGTTTTTCTAAATCATGATTTTAATTAGCCATGTATATTTCAGCATATTGGAGGTAACATAATTTATTCATTCAATCTTCTAAGCTTTTAGATTAGCTCTCAGATTTTGTGAATTTTCATTCTTTTAAATAATGATATGAAAAATATCCTTATACTTAAATGTTCCTACACACATCTGATTATTTTATTAAGTTAAAGGGAAGAACTATATTCAAAGGTAAGAACATTTTAATAGCATTGATGATTCTTGTCAAATGACTCTCCAGTATGGTTGTCCAAGTCTAGGTCCAATGTACAAAGACACCGTATGTGAGTTACTATTTTTCTATACTTTTGTTAACAATAGATATTTAACATCAATTAAAATATGACAAACAAGAAGTATAATATTTAAATTTTGTATTTTTTATCTACTAAAGATAGCTAAAGATGGTCTTATGTGTTATTTTGTAAATTGACATTTTTATTTTGGAATAATAAAGATTTCTTCAAAATCTGTCTTAAATATAGAGGCACTAAATGGTAAGAGGGAAAAAAGGAGACACTTTTACAAGTCAGAGAGAAATATATGCATTCTTCCAAATTGCTATGTGTATAAATTTGGACACACTGCAGTTATTTGATAAATCACTGTTGATTTTTAACCTGACAGTAAAAACTTTAAATGATACCTTCATCAAGCGATAACTGATAAGCCAATGGTAGGTCCAAACCTAATGCTAGAATAGCCATCACAGACTAAGCAATAAACATAAGTTTCATCTAAAAGTAATTGAAAACACATATTTCTAAATATCTTGTAAAAGTACTTGATGATATTATTTATAATGCAAGGTAAAAATACAGAACTCAGTGACATTATGTAAAGTATAAAAAGTTTCCATTTCAACAAATTTCTTTTCCCTTTGAGAACAGAAATAGCCATTTTTAGCTTACTTACTGTATGTTAAGAACAAGATCCACATTTAAAGGAGAAAAATGAATCTAACAGATTACAAATTACATGGGACATTTTAAGTAAATGTCGGCCATCTGAGTTTTATCCAAGTACAATGGGAAACCAGTGAATGGTCTTAATCAGGGGACTGACATCAGCTGACAGGATTTTAAAAGATCACATTCTGGCTGCTATGGGAAGAGTCAATTGTTGGAAGGCAAAAGTAAAAGCTGGGAGACAGTTTAAGAGGTTACTGCTAGCGTCCCAGGAGAGAAACAGCCATAGCTCGGACCAGGGTGGTAACACAAGTAAAGGAAAGAAGAAAGTATCTTGGTGCTGGTTAGTCTTGCTGATAGATTAAATGTAACAGGTGAAGGAGAGACTTCATGCTAACTCCTAAATTTTTGGTTTAAGCACTTGATGATGTCATTCATGAAGACAGAGAAGGCTAAGGTAAGAATGTGTATGGAGGAGTGAATAGATGCAGATTAAATGCTCATTTGCAAGAAGGAAAAAGAGGCTATTGAGCCATTTTGAATGCAAAGTCCCTATGTCAGTCCCTAGTCAAGAATTTGTAAATGCTACCTTCTACAGAAACAGAGCTTTGCAGATGTGGTTAAGAATCTCATGACGGGGAGATTATCCTGGATTGTCCCTGTGGGCCTTAAATGTGACCATGTGTGTCCTTTAGCAGGTGGAGGGGTGAAGTAAAGGGCAGAGGGAGATCACACACATGCAAAGGAGAAGGCAATGTGAAGATGGAGCAGAGAGAGATTTAGAAATATTGACCTTCAAAAGTGGAGTAACGTGACTGTAGCCAAAGAATGTCAGCAGCCACTAGAAGCTGATAGACGCGAGCAAATTTCTTCCTAGAACCTCCAGAGGAACTATGGTCATGCCGACAGCAGGATTTCAGTCCACTGATGCTGATTTAAGACTTCTGGCCTTTAGAACAAATTCTGTTGTTTTAAGTCATTGAATTTATGCTAACTTGTTATATCAGCCACAGTAAATTAAAACAGATTTTGATACTAACAAATTCCAGAAAATATAGAAGTGCCTTTACGACTGGGTGAAGAGCAGAGAATCTGGAATAATTTTGAGACGCATGACAGAAAAAGTCTAGATTGCCTTGAATGGACTATTGGTAGAATTATGGATGATTGAGCCATTTCTAGAGAGGTCTCAGAAGGAAATAAAGAGCATGCTATTGGAAATTGGTGGAAAGTTGATCCTTATTATATAGTATTAGAAGATATAGCAGGAACATGCCCTGTAGTTGTGTGGAAAGCAGAACTCGTAAATAATGAACTTGGATATTCAGCTGAGACTTCCAAGATAAGTGTTCAAGGTGCAGTAAAAATGCAAGGGGAAACAGAAACATTGAGGGAAGAACTGTTAAACAGAAATGAACCAGGATTTAATGATCTGAGAAATCCTCAATCCATCGAAATTGCAAAAGATGCTAAAATTATGAGATCAACTGTTAGGAAAATAAACTCTCATTATAAAGCCAAGAGTGTGGCTGCACCACAATTGGCTGGTGCCTCAAAACAATCAAAGGTTCAGCTATCCTCTCACAGAGATGGTTTTTAAAGAGGTTAAGCATGTGGCTCATGGATCCACTCAGCCCTCTCAGCAGAAGTCAGGAACAAAGATGGGATTATTCAGAAAAGTTACATGGAAGGTTCTCTTGTCTAATGGTATGAATCTACATGACATACACAGAAGACAAGATCTGAGAAATGCTTATCAGTAGAAACACTGCCAGCGTGGCCTGAAAGGAACAAAAGATAAGATGAAGGAAGTGTAACCCCAACTGGAGAGCCTTAGGTCCAGAGGCCAGAACTCTGAGTACAGGAGCAGGTGCCAGATCCGTATATGCAGAGGCCAGAGTCATGGGTCCAAAAGCCAGAGCCTTAGGATTATTCTCTGGCCTTGAAACTAATGGAAACTATCTGCTTGGATTTTGAAAATGCTTGGGGGCTAGTGAGTCATTTTTTTCCCTTCAATTTTCCCCCTTTTTGAAGTAAGAACGTATATAACTGTTACCCTATGCCTGTCCCAGCACTGCATTTTGGAAGAAGATAACTTGTTTCCTTGTTTCACAAACCTGGAGATGGAGAGAAATTTTGCCACAGGATGAATCATATCCAGACTCCAACTATCAACTGAGTTAAATTATTTAGATGACGAAATTTGGGACTTTGGGGCTCATTATACTTAGCTGAGATTTTTATACTTCAGTCAATGCTCTTAACGAGTTGAGATTTTTCAGTATGCTGAAATGGGACAAAGATGTTTTGCATGAGGATGGATGTGAATCTTTGTGCACCAGATGATGGAATGTGGTTGGGTGAATAAAGCCCTCCCCCAAAAGATGTCCACATCCTAATCCCTCATATCTCTGAACGTTACCTTTTGTATCAAAAAGGAACTTTGTAGATGTGATTAAATTAAGGATGAAGATGGGAGACTATTCTGTAGCATCCAGGTGGGCCTTAAATGCTATCACTTACTGTGTCCTTATAAGAGAGAGGCAGAGATAAAGTTAAGACAGAAGAGTAGAAGGCAATGTGGCCATGGAAGCAGAGAATGGAGTGATGAAGCCACAAGCAAAGGAATGTTGGTCACCACTGAAAGATGAAGGAGGAAAAAACAGATTTTCTTCTAGAGCCTCCAGGAGGAATGTGGCCCTGCTAATATTTTTATTTCAGCCCAGTGATACAGATGCCTAATTTCTGACCTCAAGAACTGTGAAGGAATGAACTTCTGTTGTTTTCAATCACCTGGTTTGTGGTAATTTGTCACAGCAGCCACCGGAAAAAAAATACACTGTGAAAAAAATAATTCCAAAATTAACTTTATTATCATTAATTTCAGAACTTCTTTTTTTTTTCTCACTATGTATTAGTGATTTAAAGATCTTACCCAATGTATACCTTATTTGACTGGGCAGGACACTCTGACAAGACTACTCAACAAAACCTTTTTGAAGCCAATGGCCCTGGGTACCATAGCCAGTTTATTCCAATGCTGTATCTTAGTTTTCTGCTCCTTCCCATGTGTAGAACTTAAGACTAGTGACCTGTGCCTTCCAAAGGCTGGCAGTTGTACCTGAAGATTTGTAAAGTAGGCTGCTGTAAAGTTCTAATACCATTTTTTAGGGTCGGGAGAGGGAAGCGTTAGGGATATAAGGTGTCTTTGCTCTGCACTTCGTATCAAAAATAAAACCTAAATTTAGAAACAGACTCACAGACATAATAAACAATCTTAAACAGGGAAAGGAGATGGGGAGGCATAAATTTGGGAGTTTGAGATTTGCTAATGTTAACCACTATATTATAAAAACAGATTTTAAAAAAACAAATTTCTTCTGTATAGCATAGGAACCATACTCAATATCCCTAAGACACAACAATAATACAATTAGGGCAATTAATAACCCTACAATAGCCTCCAAGTGTTCAAATAAAAGGAAGAGTTACATGGCTGTCATTTGAAATCAAACGTTAGAATGATTAAGCTTAGTGAGGAAGGCATGCCAAAAGCAGAGACAGGCCAAAAGCTAGTCCTCTTGCACCAAACAGTTACTGCAGAGAAGAAGTTATCGAAGGGAATTAAAAGTGTGACTCCAGAGAAGAAGTTATTGAAGGGAATTAAAAGTGTGACTCCAGAGAACATAGGGGTGATAAGAAAGCTAAATAGCCCATTGCTGATAGAAAGTTTTAGTGGTCTGGATAGAAGATCTAACCACCCACAATACTCCTTTAAGCCAAAGCCTACTCCAGAGCATGGCCCTCTCCCCAATTCCAGAAAGGCTGAGAGAGGCAGGAAAGCTGTAGAAGAGAAGTCTGAAGCTAGCAGAGGTTGGTTCACAAGTTTAAGGAGAGAAGCCATCTCCCTAACATAAAAGTGCAAGGTGAAGTAGTAAATGCTTGATGTAGAAGCCGCAGCAAGTTATCCAGAAGATCTAGCTAATTCATGAAGGGGACTACACTAAATAACAGATTTTCAGTGTAAATAAATCAGATTTATAATGGAAGAAGACACCATGCACAACTTTAATAGCTAGAGAAGAGAAGTCGATGCTTGGCTTTGAAGCTTAAAGAACAAGCTGATGCTTACATTAAAAGATAATGCAGCTAGAGACTTTAAGTTGAAGCCAGTTCTGACCATTCAGGAAATCCTAGGATGCTTAAGAATTATGCTAAATCTACTCTGTTTTGCTCTATAAATAGAAGAACAAAGCCTGGATGACAGTACATCTGTTTATAATATGGCTTACTGAATATTTTAAGCCCCACTGTTGAGACCTACTGTCAGAAGAAAAAGATTTGTCTTCCAAATATTACTGTCCCTTGACAATGCACCTGGTCACCCTAGAGTTCTGATGCAGGTATACGAGGAGATTAATTTTATTTCATGCCCCGTAACGCAGCATCCATTCTGCAGCCCATGGGTCAAGAAGTCATTTTGACTTTCAGGTCTTAGTCTTCAAGAAATTTGTTTCATAAGGCTGTTGCTTCCATAGATAGCAATTCCTCTGATGGATCCAGGCAAAGTGAATAGAAATCTTCTAAAAACAGTACTCACCATTCTAGATGCCATTAATAACATTTGTGATTCACAGAAAGAGGTCAGAAGACACTAACAGGTGTCTGGAAAGAAGTTGATTCTGACCCTCATGAATGTTATGGAGGAGTTCAAGACTTCAGCAGAGGAACTAACTACAGATGTGGTAGAAATAGCAAGAGAACTAGAATTATCAGATCCTGAAGATGTGAGTAAAGTGCTTGACTCTCATGATAAAACTTTAATGGATGAAGAGATGCCTCCTACGGATGAGCAAAGAAAATGGTTTCTTGAGACAAACTCTACACCTAGTGAAAGACTCCTTAAAGACTGTTGAAATGACAACAAAGGATTTAGAATATTACATAAACTTTAGTTGATAAAGAAGGGGCAGGATTTGGCAGGACTGACTCTCAATGCTATTTATTGCACACTTAACAGATTGCAGTACACTATAAACACAGCTTTTATATGCACTAAGAAACCAAAAAAATTGTTACTCACTTCATTGCGATCTTTGCTTTATTGGGGTAGGTTGGAACAGAACCTACAGTATCTCAGAGGTATCCCTGTATGTTGATGGATGTTAGTTAGACTTATTGTGGTGATCATTTTGTAATATATGTAAGCATTGAATCATTATGTTGTACACCTGAAACTAGTACAATTTTGTATGTCAATAAAAATAATAAAACAGTTCACTTTGTTTATTATAACACTTAAATGCGTATCAAGTGTTTTACAACTCTGTTTTTGAAATTTAATTTTAAGATTAACTCAGGCTTCTCTCAGAAACTGAGATGCCCTGTTGATAAAGACCTTGTGTATGACTGTATTCTGTGCAATAATCTAGTAAAAAAAGTGCATATAATTTAAGTCTGCCTATTCTTTAACCTAATATTTGAGTGTCTATTTTGTATGTCAGGCATCAACATAGGAACTGCAGATATATGAGTCCAGAACTCCTTGCCTTCATCAAGTTCACATTCTAGGGCAACTGACCATTAATAATGACATCTGATTAAAGAGAAAGAGGGATAGTTAATATTAAGTGGAAGAAATAGTTGTGAGTAGGGGAAAAAGGCTTTCTATTTTAAATGGAAATTAGAGAACACAGGCCTCACTGACAGTCAGACATCTGAACCAAAATTATTCACTTGTGCTACTTTCCCTGTTGTCCTCTGTGCATCAAAATTCTAGTAAGTGTTTTGGTGGAGGACACGTAGGGACATCTGACAAAGGGCTTTATATGCCCCACTGAAGTTAACTGAAACATTTAAAAATAAATTTATATATATATATATATATATATATATAGCTCTACACTCAAATTTTCTAGAACGGAATCAAATATAAGCTTGATCACATTGTGAATCCTCTTCTCCAAGTAAACGAATCTCAGTCTTCCAAACAAAGGAGTAGATTTAGTCAAGAGAATTTGCTTGAAAAGTACAACCCGTTCATCATAACAGCAAAGGCAATATTTTCAGGCCTGGCACATCCACCCACTGGCATAGGAAAAAAAATCTCAAACTTGGTCAAATCATCAGTTAAGTCATTTGGCTGACTGGCTAGACCCAAACACGTCCTTGGACTCTGTGCACAAGGCTTTGAGGACTTCCACTCCTGCTGGGAAAGCTGCAGGTCATTACCACATAAAACTGCCTCTGCTGTTACATATTTCAAATTAGTATCCTTTCTTCCTTACCCTCCCTCCGTTTCCAGACTACTGGTGCCCTTCCCACTGTGCATAAAATTAAGCATTAGATGGCTGCTTAGTAATCATTATGTGGTTTGTTTGTTTATTTTTGGAAGTGCATATGGGGGGTGATTTTACAATTATCTTTATTCTCTGTAATTAATTTCCAGAGCATTAAATGTAAATTAGCCCTCTGTGTGAAGTGTCAGTGCTATCACCTAAGCAAGGAACGAGGTTCAACTTCCTAAACCATAGGAGAATTTTCTCTACCACATTCTGTTAACTCATCGTGGAGGGAAATGCTAAACGTGAAAAAGGGAAAAAACGCAAACCTGAGGAAGCTAATCTTGCTCTCTTTGGCTTCATCACTTCCCAAGCTCATAATTGCTTTCTACAGCTTGTGGTAAATCCTTGAAGGATCAGCACCAGATGCTGCAGCACAAAGTAAGATGAGATCTAAATTTCCAATAGGACGGGAAGCCCTGGTTTGATGACTATTAACCCCAGTGGTCAGTTTATTCAGAGTGGAGCATGGAGCAATTTCAAATGCACAATGAGCTCAGGTGCCTGAATGTGCTTAGAATTTCTTGGGCATTTTAAGGCCAACTTTAGCAATTTCCACATGAAAACAACATAGTGAAATGCTGTTGGAAAAACAATGTAAAATTTTTAGTCACTATGTTGTCCTTTCCTTTACCATGGACTGATATGAACCTCCTACACTAAGTATGATTAATGTACAGGCAACATATCTTATTGGAATATGTCCTATTACATGCAAGTTTCTGTGGTGATCTGTTCATTTTAATCACTAGATTTAAAACTCTTAGATGGGACTGTCCACAGAAATAGCCCAATTAGGTATGCCCTCTCCCTTCTCTCTGGCCAACGTACCAAATATGTTGCTAAAACATTTTAGAATGGAGATAGCCTTAAATATTGTAAACATTTAAAGCCCAAATTTCACATTTCTTGCATCTGATCATGTGATTAATGGAACTCTCTGGTCCCATTGATAAACAAGTATCATCCTTACAATCATGGGACCAGTACCAGAGTATGTCACCCAAGTGCTGTGTTTGTTTTAGAGATATTTTCAATGTCTATTCCAGATGCTTTATAACATTTTGTTACAAGAGCCAATACTGAAGTTGTGATAAAATCTTATGGAAGAAAACATGTAAATTCTCCGCTTTTTTCTTTGTTCTTATCTTTAATAAATATGTTTCGGTTGTGCAAATCACAATAGGAACAAAGATAAAACAAAGGAGGCAATCTAAGTGAACCTACAAGAAAGTGGCCTTATTCTAAGATACTGTTAAGTGGATCACTTTTGCTACTAGTATCTTGAATGTATTTAATGTATGGTTCTAAACTGTGCTCAAGTCTAAGGGTGAAACAAATGCCTGATATTACTGTTTCTATCTGCTTTAATCATTGAGGTCCTATCTCTTGCTCATAATAACTTTGCCACTAGGTGGAAACCTTCAAAAGATGATAGCTGTTTCTTTTTCAACAGTATCAGATTTATCTCTAACATGAACATTGTAAGAAGTTTAACATTTCTGTTTCTTCTGAATTAAAAAAAAAAAAGGACCTCTAAGAGGCTCTGAAACAATTGGGAATTTAATTTGGTTTAAATTTAAATTATCTTTGAAATGATTTTTTGAGAAAAGCCATTCAGAACATACTAAAAGCCTGAATTAAAGTTCAGTCCAAAAGCATTTGGAAAAGTCTTCATTTTGCTTCTGTCCATTTTCTGTATCTAGTGTTATGCCTTAATATGATTTTATTTTGCATTTTCTACCCAATAATACTATACAATAGTTAGCATATTGAAACCATCCACATCTGCTTGAGAGGTTCATTAGGCCCTTAACTAGATCTTTATTTGATTTAGGCCTTAGAGCACTTGGCATTCCATTTCTCATGAAGTTTCCTGTTCATGCTCTGAGCTAGTTTCAACCTTAGAGAAGCCAAAACAAGCACCCTTCGCAGTGAGTACAGCTTTTACTACCATCATTTTAGCTAAAACTCTGCTTTGTCCCATTATTAAAGTGCAAATAAAATTTTAAAAACTTTAAACGTATACATGTCCTCATGCGTCCATACCCAGTCACTCTGAACTTAAAGCTGCTTGGACTTATTCCCTAACCAAAGCCTCAAAAAACTACCTTAAAAAAAAAAAGTTGAAATTCATTAAAGCACTATAGTTGCAGAAGTGGAAAATAAACTGGCACTGATTCCAGAGTAATTTCTTGGGATTATTTAGAACACACTGGAACATTTATGTTACTGAAGCAGTTAAGCAAACTGTGTGACTGGGTTTTTACAACTTATTTGTGGAGGATTTGAGAGCAGCTGACCCTGATTCTCAGAGCCACACTACTACAAACGTAATTAAAGTTAATCATTCATAATATCTGAGTGGTATCTGGAGGAACAAGAGAGAATTGTTCCCAACAGTTGAGTATTGTGCAGCTAACTGGTAGCACTCAGGAATCTTTTGGCCACCCCCTCAAGCATCTGGCAATAACTTCTGCTGACAGCAGGCGAACAGATTTGATGGATCAGTATTGAATCTGGAATGGAAATGTTATTTTCCCTAATGTACCCATATCCCTTTCAGGATGTCTGATAAAGCTTTACTTTGGGGACAGGATATATAAACTATCTCTAACCATCCATTAATCTAATACCTCTTTAAGGGGGGAATCTGTCAAATTAAGTCTATGGCCAAATGTTGATTCAAACAGCCAAAGGAAGGAGAAATTTGAAACATCTTTGATATTTAGAATTATGTCATTTTAGAACTATCATGTTCTTCAGCATGAAATGCAGTAAAATTCTTCACTTTTTCCAAATGAGGAGAAAAATCTAGAAAGGTCAAACTGTTTCCATGAAGTTCAGAATTAGAACCCAGTTCTTTTCAACCTCAATATAGAGATCATTTCAATGCACCCAACACTTCATTCAGTTTCTGTAATTTACACACAGGAACATTTCAAACCTAGCTGCACGCAAAACCATGGGGCCAAAATCAAGGTAAGGGATCAAAAGATACTGATGCACAAGCCTCACTGCTGACTAATTAAGCAAGAATAAAGTGTGTGTGTGTGCACGCATGTGTATGTGTGTTGTTTCTATGTATTTAATTCTCTAGATGATTCTAAAATGTAGGAGGATGGAGATCCAGTGGCTCATACTTTGGTCAGGTTTATCAGAAAATAAGCAAATCGATGTTTGTGTCCTGTCCTACTCTCTTCTAAATTTTGGCCAGTTCCTTACCTTAGAGGTTCCCCAACCAAAACCTTTTTTTTTCCTTGAGAAATGCTTCCAAATACCTTTTAATCTCCTCTCATATGATAAAATGCTACATATAGGAACTATTTTGATAAAGCAATTTATAAAATGTTGTTAGTATCTACTAAAGTTTTAATGTCTTGTTTTGCCCATGAGTACTTGCATTTTAGGTAAAAAATAATAGAAACAGAGCTTCAATTTAACAGGAGGAGTTTAGATGGATCAAATGTTGTAAAGGATATTTTGGATGAAAGACCTTTCTCAAACCTCTAAAATTATACCATATTTATGAATGTCTCCTCTACCTTCCTGTTGGTTCCATCATATTTTGTAGTGCTGTTTATCTTGCTTGTATTATGTGAATAACCTTCCACTTCACATAAGTTTAGGAGAGTGATAAGGTACCAATGATTAAATGCGTAGGTGCTAAGCACCACATTTCATCATCACAATTAGGAACCCCCTTTCCCCAGGAAGGGAGATGCCATTACTTTCATGTAAGATGTGGACAAATGGATCAAAGAGGGTAAACTGGCTAAGGTTATTCATCTACTTTGCAGGAGAACCAGGGCTCAAAATAATTTTTATGTGACTTCAGGGCAAATCTACTTTAAAACATACTTTACAAAGTTGGAATGATCCAGATAAAGTAAACCAAAACAAAACTACCTGTAATGGAGCCAGAAAATGAATCAGCTTGGCATTCCCACTATTGATGTAATTTGATACATGCCTTCAGAAGGTTTCTGCTGAAGTTTAAATACTTAGCTGGCAGTAGCCACATAGCAGGCAGTTGGTACCTCGGTTGAATAGTGCTATGGCATCTCTAATACCTTACAAAAATGAAGCATCTACATATTATTTTTGGAAAAGCAGCTTGCTTTTCAGCTTTAACTCTGTTGACATTAAGTCCCCTGTTTATCGTAGTGGAAATTTCCAAGAGAGTGAAAAATAGCACTTCAGTAGTACAGTCAGAAACATACTTCAGAAAGGTCGGTGGCCCTTCCTGCACCAACTCTAGCACTGTACTGGTGACCTCCGGACCCCATGGCCACCAGGGGACTGGGCGGCCATGGAGAGGACTGGGATGTCTGTCCCTGGTCACAAACTCTTAGAGCCTGTGGCTTGTAGGTCTAATATGCCCAGGTCTTTGGTCACCATTCTCAGCCATCCATGTATAGAGATGACCTCTTGAAAGTGAAGAAATTCTCAGAGGACTAAGGAAAGGAGAATTAAACACTTCTTGTGTAAGGACAAAGGTGGGAGACTGATTGGGGTAAATACAGGGCATTCTCCATGTCTGCAGCCAGACAAGGCTCCAGGGCTCGCTCTAAAGCCACTACAGCATCCCCCCAACCATCTAGCCGCCAGCGGGGGAGCAGGGAGAACAGGCCTCAGCCGCAGGGATGCAAAAGCAGGGTGGAACTGCTAGTTCTTCCCAGCACTCTCCACACACAGGGGAATACTGGCTCTTCCTCCACCTGGGCTTCTGAATGTTCACCAACTCCTTTGCCTGCCCCTTTGCAGTTAAACATTTTTCTTTTGTTGCCCTAAATTAATACTGCTTAGATTTTTGTCTTGTTTATAAATAAAGTTCAAAGGGTGGGGGTGAGGGAGAGCATTTTACTCTTCAAAATTATATTTGTTCTGTTGGATTTATAGGCTGATATTTACAAAATGCTGATAAAAGAAATCAAAGAAAAACTTTTAAAAAGAAGAGAAATATATTCAACATTGTTAGCCATTAGGGGGACCTAAATTAAATTATTAATTATGTATCAGAACGCCTAAAATAAAGACTACTGATAACACCAAATGCTAAGTGAGGATGAAATGAAACTGGACTACTCATACTTTGCTGACGAAAACATAGTAAGACGGTACAACCATTTTGGCAAATTATTAGAATTTCTTTGGAACATAACTTGGCAGTTACTTATAAAAGTAAATGTAACTACTGAATGTTCCAGCATTTGCACACTTGGGAATTTATCCCAGAAAAATGAAAACTGTTTTGGTGCAAAAACCAGTGCATGAATGCTCTTGGCAGCTTTATTTGCAATAGCCAAAAACTAGAAACAACCCACATGTTCTCTGGATACACACTCATCTCAAAATTTAAAATGTAGCTAACAATTTCACTCTTCTATTCAAAGGCAAGGCCTTTTAGTGTTACGTTTGTTTGAAATATAAACCTAATCAGTGTGTTTAAATTAGATGTGAAATTCATTTTTTAGTTCTACAGATGGCTTAAAACTATTATTAAAAGCATTTTTAGCATATAATTTTCAGTAAGTTAAAAACATTTATAATTACTTAAGAACTCAGAGAAACAGACTTAAACTTCTAGCCAAAGCTAACCTTGTATTAGCGCTATGATCTTAAGCAAGTGCTTGTGATGTAATAGACTTTCAAGTATTTGAGGAGCAGACTGAAATGAAAAGGAAAAAGCAGTTATGGTAGTGAGGGTTACGGTGATAATGTTGGTGGCACTGATGGTGGTGAAGAACAAAGGTGAAATTTTGGGATTAGAGACACTGGTTTCATTCTGCAAATGGAAACTTTTCTACGAGTGGCAATGGGGTGGCTAGAGATTATGTCACATCATGTTTTTATTTTTATTTTGTTTACATGTTGTTCTTCACTTTGAAATCTGCTTCATGATCTTTTCTTACATTAGAGATGTTTTGTGGCTATTGAGCTTGGTTTCTGCTGTTGTTTGTTTTATTCTTATGATACCTTGTAAAACTAATCTCACTTCTGACTGACTTCATTAACTCAGCTTCAGCCTTAACCAGTATTTTCTCTTTTCCTAATTCTTTTAAATATCATACTGCTATTTTGAAATACTGACAATTTTTATTAATTAAAATTTTGAGGGAGCAATAAAAGGTCATTTAACACTTACATTTAGATGATATGAGTATGTAATAAATTCTCATGGAACTACGGCTATTAACATGAATTGTCAAGCTCTGCCAAGAGGTCCAACATCTTTTAGGGGGAAAAAAAACAATGAAAATCATAAACTTGGACACCTGAACATGTTTGTTTTAACATGTTTAAAACTGTAAAACAAACACTGAGTATATCTGGAAATCGTATTTTTCGTTTAAGGGGGGGTGATGATATAATTTCTCTTGCAAAATCATCACCACACAAATCTTCAGTAGCAAAGCATTTTTTACACTGTATGCTAATTGAGAATTATCAGCCAATCGAAAAAGTGACAGAAGTGTTCTGAATTCATACTATTTACAGAAATATTACAGCTAGAGGTAAACCTATCTTTTTTACTTATGTCTGATTTTTAACTGCTACATCGTCTTAGTGTCTGAGACGTGAATCAACATAGGAAATGTTGTAAATCTGGTTTGCAAATAAGCACCTAATGTGGGAAACTCAGGAAGGTTTGAAAAACAGACTGTTTTCTGTCTAAGTGTAAATTTTATGTTGCTATTTACTACAACATGAAATGTCTATGAGGTGCCCTTGGGCAGGAACTCTTTGTTAACAAGCTATCAAGCTTAACTGGGATAACCTGTAGGAAATCTCTGCTAAACAAACACAAGCCAGTCAATTCTTGGGAGATGCTTGTACATGTCAGTAGGACACCGTCATCGTCATCTTTAAAGACTAATCCCTAAGCCACTGCTAGTTGTACTGTGATTGTTGTGAGTCAGTTCACATTTCATAAAACATTCACTCATCTTCCTACTCTAAATCCCATTTTCTTACACCTGTTAGGGTATTTTTTTCTTTTATGCAAAAACTAGTCTCCCTTGAATTTAATTTAAAATCTGTGTGCTCTCCAAGTTCACTAGTTTGAAATGGTAGAAAAACATGCAGTAATTTTCAGCTAACTTGCAATAAACTCTGAATGATAGAAGCCTGCTGAGTAGAAGGCTATAAGAAACATGAGAAGAATACTGATCATCAATTTGCTTATCTGTTACCTTTCCTGCAAGCACTGCTTGGGAGACCAAACCCTTGGCAAGAAACTGGAGTGGAAGTAGGAACCCACCACTTTTGGGTGAGGGTCGGGTAAACTGCTGAACTCTATTCGTTTTTATGAACATCATTAAAATGTCCATAATGCTTGACAAAACTGCTAATCAATGTTAGAAATATCAGTGCCTGCTGCTCCTGACCCTGGTACATATTCTATAGAACTGCCCACTTGAGATGTGTCTGGGTTTCTCATTAACCCATGGAAGTGTCCCAGAGAATGGCTGTCTTTTTGAAGCTCTCCCTTGGGGTCTTACAAAGTGGTTTTCATAGAATCACACTAACCATAATCCAATTCCAAGTGTCCCCAGGTACCTTCTGATTTAATGCTACTTTCTCTTGATGCAGTTGCAGACAGGAAAATTCATTTTATCTATATTGAGTATATAGATCTATACACTTCAGAATAGGTAGTCAAATCAGGAAAATCAAAATCGCCATTAAAATTTTTGATCCTGTTGTTTATTTTCTTGTACAGCAATACATGGCTTTGTCTTTCAAGGAAACAAAATATAAGGATATGTTTGATTTTGTTTTCTTTTCAGAAACTGACATGCGACTATGTCAGATTGCCTTTTATTTTGATAAAAAGTTATCACTCTTTATGTTCAGAAGAACAGTTTAATGGACATTACCCTAAATAAGTATTTGAACTATCTTCATATTATTTTAAGTAATCACAGACTCTTCATTTTAAAATTGTAGCCTAAGATCATAGTCTTGCATATTCTTGGAGTCTAAAGAAATATAGAAGATATGGCCAGTTTATACAAAAAATGTATATAATCCATCTATTTGGAGTCACTGGAATCTTTTTTGTGTTTCTTATATTAAATAATTATAACTATACTTGAAATTTTTTTAAGTTACAAGATTATCAAGTTTCTAAGTTAAAACCTAGAATTTCTAATATTGTCAATGAAACCTTATTACTTATTCAGGTGACCAAGTTTTCTGATAGTGGTCCAAGAGAAAATAATGTTTTAAGACGATCTTTAAAATATGCGTAGGTTTTTTTTAGGGTTAAAATGTTAAATACATTTTTAATATCCATATTAAATCCTTAATTCAGGAAAAATATGAATAATACCAAGCCAAAGCTATATTAATGTTATACATTTTAGAAAACTAGCCAAATATTGAATTAATAAATTAACATCACTTGGACCAAATCATATTGAACCTTTAAAATTTGTGGACAATTAAAATATCCTGTCACTCAAATGAAACCCTCAACTCTATTATTCCAGTAAGATTTTGAGAGCCATCTTTGCCATAGCAATATCTTACCACACATAATCTAATTTTAATTTTTTCCTAAGAAAACATGTCATTTTTTAAAGAACGCAAGTAACATTACTTTTTCAAAGTCCCAATTACAGCCATATGCCCCAAATATAGGGAAGTGGGAGTGAAACATTCCATGAAAGACAAAAGCTTAATGAAATAAAAGGTTGATGTTTTCCCTAGATAATTTTTTTTAAATTCCCAATTGAACTTACACTGGTTTTTGCTAAATTGTAGTGAGACTTGACTGGTCAACATATTTACCTGCTCGAAGGGAATCCTCTGTACATAAAGCCTTACCCAGATCATACAATGTTTCTAATAATTATAACATTGTCCATGAAATTAGATTAAGAAATGTATTTCTACCCTACAGAAAGCTATAGTACAATTTTGTTCAAAGTTAATGAATATCTCATTTAGAAACTTGATCCTTGTCTGACTCTAACCTGGGAGAGCCTATCTTAAAACACAAAAGTATGTTCAACAGTGACCTTTTCAGAAATTTCCTATAAGCTAGCAGACCAGATATTTCTGAACAGATGATTTACAGGATAGATATTTATTGAGACCTTTCTGTACAACTGGCGTCAGGTGAGGCACTAAATATGTAGAGGAAAGATCTGTCCTTCCCTGATGGAGTTTCCACTTTAACGTACAAGTCAACCTTTAAACAAATAACCACACAAATAACATTTACCATGTGTTGTAATTATAATTATGAACTAAAGCTGAAGGAAATATGAGAGAGTGTAACAGGAACATTGATGTTGATTTGGAAGTCTGAGGAAGTAAAACTGAGGCACGTACTGATAGGACCAGCAGGAGGATGGGCAAGAACATTTGAGGAAGAGGGAAGGACTGCATGGGTTTCCCCAGGCAGGAGACAGCTATGCCCACTTGAAAGCCCAAGAAAAGGCTCAATTAACAGATGTGAGAGAGGGCTAGGGCTACGTGGAAGTCAGACCAGGCCTGGTGTCACACGGCCTATTTGCCATTGCAGCGGAGGCGATCAGAGGCTGGGTTAGTATCTCACACTTCTGACCTATCCAATAATATTAGCTGTGGCAAGTTTCACCATCCTTCTTGGGTCCTACGAGGAGCAAATCTAAGATGCACATGCAAAAGGTAGCAAAACACAGCTGATAAATACACTTTGGGCTGTTAGGACAGAGTTGGTGAATGTCCACTTCCTATCGTAGGGGTAGAGGGTGGGAAGAGATTCTGCATTTGAGATATAGTTTTTAAGTAACAGTATTTTTTCCACGAGAATGACTGTATTTGTGTGGTGACACATTGCTTTATTGCTCCAGGCTAGGTGACTTAGGTGTACATCTAGATTAAAAATTAAGCCTACAAACTGGTATTTTAAACTGTAATTCTTAAGGTTAGAAGAAGGCATATTTTCCATTAAGTCTCCCTGTTTCCATGGGAAAAAGCTGCAATGTTATAAATACTAAGCAACAACCTGGGAGCTCATTCTTCTCAACAGATTGAAGACAGATGCTAACATGTCAGCAAAAGCTGAGTACAAATCCAACATTATTCTGTACATCAAATATTTACATAGATGTCATTTAAATGGGATGCTTGTTATAATATTAAGTAAATACCCAAAATCATCTCTCAGTCTATGGCAGGCATTAGAAAATTCAATTATTTTCTATTAAAACTTTTATCTTGAATGAGATTATAGTCTTTTGATTATCCAACACTCATTGGAGCACTTGTCCAGAAAGTTTATTCTCTACAAGATATAAATCTGCTACAAGGCATAATGTTCTGAAATTAATGCAGATACAGTCATACCTCAGTAACTTTTAAAAGTATCTTTTTTATTGGTATCAGTTTAGTAAACTTCTGATATCAGAAACAAAGCAGCTTGCATATTTTGAGACATATATTTAATTAAAATGTTCATTCTTCTCAGCAAAACATTAGTCTTTATAACTTTATGCCTTGATCTTTGTATTCTGAAGGTATTTGAGAGGGCTTAGATTTTTTTTTCACCTTACAAATTAGCCCTAGGCATTTTAAAAACTAACTTTAGCAGAAGAAATTTCACTTCAATAAATTAATTACTGTCATTCTTCCATGTCCAGTCCCTGTTCATGAACTTACGTAATTTTCAACACTTAATTATGGCATAGAAACATTTAGTATCTCTTATTTTCTGTGTAGTTTAATGAAATAGCTTTGATTTTGAATTCAAACTGAATTTGGAACCTTGACACTCTCCTTAACTATATGTGTGATCATCAATAAGTTATTAAGTCACTCTGAGGCTTAAAATATTTTTATCATTAAGATGGTAATAATAACCTACCTGAAAGAGTTGTGGGAACTAAACAGCCTAGGGCCAACCTGGCCCATTACAGACACAATAAACTGTGGCTCTTATCACGAACAATAATGGGGACATTGGCATCTTAAACTCCCTGAGTGATTTATGCACAAACAACTACGGTTGTTTGAGAATCACTTTCTAGAGTGATGATGTGATTTACATGATAGTCAAAAAAGCATTTAACAGATACCGAGAATGAAAAGAAACTTGATCTCATGTATATTGTGGTAAGAGTGTAAATAGTATAGCAGTTCAAGAAAATAGTTTATCGTTCCTTAAGAAACTAACATGTACTTGCATATATCTTGGAAATACACTAAGTACTTACACTAGAGAAATAAAACTCATGTTCACAAAAAAGGCTATATACAAAGGTTCACAACAAATGTCCTTCAACATATAGATGGATAAACAAACTGTGGCACATACATATAGTGAGATACTATTTAGCAGTAAAAGGCAACAAGTTATTGATACTTGAAACAACTGTTGATGGATCTCAAGGACATTATGCTGAATGAAAAAAGCCAATCTTAAAGAGTTTACATAGTGTGGTTATTTCATTTGTATAATATTCTCAAAGTGACAAAGTTATAGTGGTCAGTGATTGCCAGGAGTTAGGGCTGGGAGAGAATATAATTATTAAGGGGTAACATTACATACTTTTTGTCATGATGGAGCAGTTCTGTTTCCAGATTGTGGAGATGGTTACTGAACACTACTCCTATGATGAAATTTCACAGAAGTATACACAAACACACACACACAACACACACACACACAGAGTGCATGTTAAAGCTGGTGAAATCTATATAAGATCTGTATTTCAGTTAGTATCATATCAATGCTAATTTTCTGGTTTTGCCAATGTTCTATGGATATGCAAGAGATTAATAATCATTAGGGAAAGCTGATGAAGTGTACATGACTGTATAGGGACTCTCATTATTACTTCTGCAAATTATTTTGAGTCTTCAACTATTTTACCTTTTTATCAAACATTTAACTACATGAACACAGTGTCCAGAATTTCAGTTTCATTTACTTCAGTAACATTTCTTGTAGCCCCAGGAACTATTCTGTGATTTTTTTTTAATGCTGTAAACATTAATTTGATTTTTTAAAGAATAATGAAAAGTTATAATTGAATTAGAATAATTGGGGGGGGGTGTTTAGTTACTTTTAAATATCCTGCTGTAGTTTGTAGGTTTTTATTCTTGAAATAAAGACAAAACTGTGTATTTATTTGCAACTAAAATTGGCTATAAATATAAGGATAGTAAAATACTAAGACAGATTCTTCATTAATCATACTCTGTATTCTAAAAACTACAAGCTAACACTAACAATAAATGATTTATCACTGTAAAATTCATTATTTTATGTTCCTTTTTTCGTTCCTTGATATAATGAATTTTTCTCTGGATCACTACCATTTTATTTATTGAAAATTACCAGTGGACTTTAAACATGAAGAGATGCTGACTATAAAGTATGGACTTAACGTATACAATGAAATATTTTTGAAATACAAGTCAGAACTGATGACTAGCATCTTGATGATGAAAATGATGAGAATGAATTATGTAATTCTGTATCCACATCTACATATAATCTACGTTTATATCTACATCTCTATCATCTACATCTATGTGCCTTAGTTTGGTTTCCTGAGAAGCAAACCCTAAGAGGAGTCAAATACAAGTAGTTATTTTGGAATGTCATTGTTGGAAGTAACATTAGAGGAATGGGAAGCAAGACAGGGAAAACAGTTAAGGGTTTATTTATTTACTGTTAAGGGTAAATGGAACTGAATCCTGCCAGAGAAATCTGGGATCCAGTACAAAATATGTGCCTCGGTTATCCCACCTGAGGGGCGAGTAGATGGATATTTATACATCAATTCCCATCGGCCTTTGGCTAAAGCTGCTTCTGGGGAGAAAGTGGTCTAGCTTGTCCCCCAGGTAATAAAGTAGTCAGGTGGCCAGAAAAAGCCCTCAGACAAAAAATGTAAGTGCTGACAGTTGGTGGCGTGAACACACACAGTGAAATGTTCACGGTGTAGGGATTGGGGTAGGTCCCGGACAGTATCTGCTACATACACCCTCTATCATTCTATGTATATTGGGCATTTAACAAGTACTTGTTGAATTAATAAATGTATTAGTTAACCTTGCAGACTCAGTGATACGCTTTTTAATCACAGAACTTGCAGTACTTTGGATTTAATATAATTTGATGTACCTATTTTTTAGATGATGTGATTTTTTTTCAAATACCCTGTAGATTACATTGTATCTGTTGCTTTAGTCAATCAAATCATTTTTCATTACTTGATACTGTAGGGAATAAAACATTCAGGAGGAAATAGGTAAATCAGTAGGAGTTGACAGATTTCACATATTCATATCTGTTTAGAGCTCAACTGGTGTAATACTCCATGGTGAAAATTAATGAATTTTCCACCCATCTGTTAGTTTTAGTGGGTTAAGGACATAATAAGGTTGTAGTTTTCCCAGAGCTAGGGCTAGTACTTTTCACTGAAAGTCAGTCAGCATGAGTCAAATTCATACTTTTAAAAGAATAAATTGTCAATGATCTGAAATTTCCTATCAATGGCTCTTAATTGAAATACAAAGATTTCATAGTTAATGAACTTATTTGACACACTAAAGATGTTATTTTTTTAAAATACTCTCGAACAATCATTGAAACTTAATGTTAGACTACTCCTATTAGTGAGTGAAAAAGATCTTATCAAAAGTAGGCCAGAAACTCAGAAACTCGTATATAAGAAAATGAAGTACAGAAATTGGCATTTTCACATATCTATCAACCTACATAAATACCTATCTACAATAAAAAGAAAGTAAGTCATAATGAATGTTCTGATAATATGGAAACCTTACATAAGAAAAGTCTGGTATGACTGAATCATGATTCTAAAATGAAGAAAAGAGAAGAGGAAAATTAATGTAAAAATATAGTGTCTCTCCATCCCCTTCCACTTCCCTTTCTATATAATGATCACCTTAAAGTGTACTTAAGTGGACAGGAGGAAAGTTGGACTTAATTTATACAGAACAGAATGGTGCCTTTAGAATCAACATTATTTTTCCTAAGAAAATTAGACTTTTGAAATAAAATTTGATAATCTAGCTAAAACTACTGAAAGTAAGGTACAGTTAAAAAAAAACCTTTAAAACTCAAATTAATGTGAAAAGGTGACAAAACAGAGCTGCCTCAATTTTGAGGTGAAAAATAGTTAATTACATCATCTCTTGTCATATTTTAAGTGTTCAGTTTTGCATTGCACATGTAAAAGTGAAAGGGGACTTTTGATAAATTACTACAGAAAATGTAATGGATCATATTTTGATTTAACTGGAATTTATTATACTTCCAGTGATAATCTAATATTCATATTTTAATTTGTAGGTATGATCAGGACATACCTTTTTTAAGCCTTTCATTCTATGAAAGAAAAAGACAAGACACAGAATTTAAAGACAACTTATTATGCCTGGAATGATTGGCCTGAGAAGATGAATAGAATGTGTCTTTTGATTTTTCACCAGTGTGATTTTAAACTTCTCATGTAGGTCATTACTTATTCTAGAGTTGGATCAATCAAAGGGAGGTGAATCAGCAAGGCGCAAAAGAGGAAGCCACCTTGAAATGGATTAAGTCAAATAATTGTGTGAACATATGGCCTGGAAATTAAATTGATTCAACTAAACAAGTTATATTAAATAGATCAGGTAATTTCAGGCAACTGGTCAGGTGATCACAATTTAAAGCAATTATGCAATTTGAGACTTGGAGAAAGAGAAAGGGGACTAACTAGCCTATGGTTTATAGAGATAGAGACCACAAAATAAAATTCAAGTTGTTAGTGATCTTTTAAAAGTTTGCCCTTTACAAATTGGGGCTGGTAAGGACAAGGTGATGTCTAAATGTGTACTGTGCATCAAGCTCAAACACCAAGATAAGATCAAGAAAAAATATCTTCCTGGCAAAGGAGGTTTTTCATATAAAATTTATCAATTAAAAAAAACCTATTTTCTGCTCTAAATACATATAAATTCATACAATATTTTGATTTACCACTCTAGAGTAGGAAAACCAGGACATTTTACAATGAAGCTAAAGGAAGTTGGTGCTCAATAAATATCTGTTTTTAAATGAGTAAATAAATGAATAAATTATTGACAACCTGGATGTCTCACAAATTTCATTTAGAAAACCTCTTTGGTCTCTTTCATCAAAGACCGAGTCTTTATTTTTTCCAAAGGATCTTTTCAACAAATGGTTCTAAAAAAATTGAATATTCATATGCTAAGTAGTAAACCTTGATCCATATCACATACCAAAAAAAGAAGAAAGCTCTCAAAATTAATCACAGAACTAAAAGTAAAATTTTAAACTATAAAATGTCTAGGAAAAACCATAGAAGAAATAAAATTAGGTAATGATTTCTTAGCTATGACACCAAAAGCATAATCCATAAAAGAAAAAAATTAACATCCAGATTTTATCAAAATTAGAAACTTCTACTCTTGCTAAGATAATGAAAAAATGAGCCTTGGGATGGGAGAAAATATTTGCAAATATTATATCTGATAAAGGACTTTAATCCTGAGTATATTAAGAACTCTTGAAACTCTAGTGAAAAAACAAATAGCCTGATTTTTTTTTAACTGAGCAAGAATTTGGACAAATGCTTCAGGAAGAAGGCATTCAAATGGCAAATAAGCACATGAAAATAGGAACATTATTTTTTAGGGAAACGCAAATTAAAACCACAATGTGATACCATTATACACCTATTAAACTGACTGAGAAAAATGAAACAAAAAGAAAGGTAACTGACAATACCAAATTATAGCTGGGGTATGAAGCAACTGGGATTCTCCTAATACGTTGGCAGTCGTGCAGAAAGTACAGCCATGTTGGAAACAATTTGAAGGCTTCTCATAAAATTAAACATATATATAGCCTATGACCCAGCTACCCTACCTCTAACTAAGCATTTACCCAAGACAAAAAAACTTATACTCAATTATCTGCATCTGAAAGATATATACAGAATTTATACAGAATTAACTGTTAATTGCCCCAAACTGGAAACAATCCAAATATCCTTGAACTGGTGAATAGTTTAACTTTGGTACATTCATACAGTGAATATTACTCAGCAGTTAAAGGAGTGAACCACTGATACACACACAGCCTGATGGTGAAGTACATATCAAATGCATTATGCGAACCGTAAGAAGCTGAGCTGAAAAGGCAACGTGTTGTGTGACTCCATTTATGTGACCTTCTAGAAAAAGCAAAATAACAGGACAGAAAACAGATCAGTGATTGTTAGAGGTCTGAGCACAGGGAAGAGTTGGTTACAAGGGGCACAGGGAAAATTTTGGAGACAATGGAACTATTCTGTATATTAACTTCAATGGTGATTATATAATTTTATGTGTTTGTCAAACTCAGGACTGTACACTAAAAAGGTCAATTTTACTGTGTGTAAATTATAGCTTAACAATGGGGAAAAATGATCAAGCCATTTGTAACACTTCTTAGACATCACATGAAAAATAGTAACACCCTGTCTATTGGATTTAGAAACAAGAGTGCACTTGTTGAGAAAAATTTTCAAGTACCACAGTTAAGCACAAAGTCAGTCTGTGGTTGTTCAGGAAGCCAAACAATTGCATCTGACAAAGAAGGAACAGCCAGTGCAGCTGACAATTCCCTCAGGAAACTTGAATAAAAACAAAAGAGAGAAGGTGTTATGTAGAGTGCAAATAAAAAATTGGGTAAGAATAATTTGAAATTTGAACATTTGCCTGTACACAGGAAAAAGACAATACAGGAGGAGGCTGAAGATACCAGAAGAAGAAAGTTAACAGTATGAGGTCGGTGAGGAGACAGGACTGGATGAGCTGAAACACAGAACTGGACTGAGACAAGAAGGGGGCAGGACACAGCCATTCAAGGAATGCTACAGCAATTGACATCAAAATGGTGAAAGATTCAACTCCCAGTGGGCCTTGAGGCTCAAGATGATGAGAGATTTAACTTCTAGTAGATCTTGAGCTTCATTATACGCCCATTGTAATACATTAACAAGGTGAAGAACACGCCCACAGGCACCATGGCAGTCCCAAGGCTAGCCACAAAATGTCAAAGAGTGGGAAATAGCCAACTTCCTGGGAATCCCAGCCCCTTCCCCTTAGACTGGTCCTTCTACTTATTAGCATATGAAGCCACCAAGCCCATAAAAACCAGCAACACAGCACCTCTCAGTCACCCCTCTCACTCCCTCTTCAGAGACAGCCCGCACTCTGTCTATGGAGTGTGTACCTGCTTTTAATCTGAGCACCCAACCTCCACACCTCATGGCCATTCTCTTGCCTTTCAATGTATCTCTCTGAATAAATCTACCTTCACTCAACCTTGGCTCACTCCTAAATTCTTTCCTGCGCAAAGCCAAGAACCACACTTGGCAGGGCACATCTCAGGGGCTCAACCGATACCTGGGACACAGCCCTCCTCATGCCCCACATCTGTTTTCCTGAATCAGGACCAGTAAGCAGGATAAGGAAGGGGATTATTTTCATCCTAATTGGAAAAAGAGAGAGAGATGGGTGTGAATATGTAAAATTTTGACAGGGTGGGCAAAAAACTGAGGGAGTTTCTTATACCTGCTATTTTCCTCTGTGAGTGAACAAGGAAACTGAAAAATATCTCCATAGTGTTACAGGGCCCCTTGAAGCTGAAGAAAATAAATCTGATACCATTAAAATAGTTAATGTTCTGTTTTGTTTTAGAAACCTAAAAGCATCAAGCAACCCAGATTAAGTGGAACAGATCAACAGTTGAACTCATCCAAATTCTCATCTATTTTTCAGAATGGTAAACTGGAAAAACAAACAAGGCACAGGAATTGAGAATGTTTCCAAAACACATCTATTTTAGTGTAAGCTGTTTAAGAAAGTAAGTCACAGTATGGAGAAGAAAGGGAGTCAAGGGAATGGTGACCCTAATGAAGTGGAACCCTAGTGGGCGTAACACAGCAAAAAGTGGCGACAACAAAAACTGGCTATGAAGGCGATCAACAAAGAGTAGGGTTTCAGGGATTGTAGATTTCATAAGTGGAATGAGCAAGGATAAAATTCATCGTGTGACAGTGGGAAGGGAAAGGGATGTTGAAAAGAGGTATAACACATGATATAAAATGCTAAAATATTATGTAAGTTTTCTATAGTCATACTGAAAACAAATGAGGGCACTGCAATGATTTTTTAAAAAATTAATTGTGGAACAGGTAGCAAAATATTCACTGAATGAGAAAGAATGACTATAAAATAGACAAATGGGGAACTGTATTGAGAACCACATTGCTACGTTGTATAGCTCTGAAAGGAGCAAGAGTTCAAGTGGAAATGCACGAATGAAGGTCTTCAGTGGCTCTGGTGATCTAGGAGGATTCTAAAGCTACGACCTACTCCTCAGCTATGTGGACCATAGGGGAGGGCACGTTTTTCTTAAGAATTTGATGGGGAAAGCATCCTAAAGGAGTCAATATTCAGTTAAGGTAAGGTATATATATTATCTCTATATAGACGGAATTCACATCTCATGAAAAGGTATTTCAAATGCACAGTAGAAAGGATGCTTATTTTGTGTGCTTTGTGTGTATGCTGAGGGGGGAGGTACATTTGAAGAGCCAAAGGACAGTGGAAAATTGAGGTAGGAGAAGTATGGAGCTGACATTCTTAATGAAGACCGGTGGGCATTATTATTGAAGAGTAACAAAGACATAGGTATAAAGGCATGTTCTTTATGTTACTTCTTAATGACTCTGCATTAAACTGTCCTCAGATTTCACAGAAAAGTAAATGGGATTAGACTAGATAGTACAATACTGAGCAATAGCAAATGCAGAGCATAAATGCTGCTCCTACACACTTCTGTGCACATGGTTAAGTGTCACCAACTGATTATGCCACCCTTTCCTATTAATATCAGTCTGTTTTAAAGGTTTTCTCAATATTACTATCCAGATAATCATTTCCAATTGGCCAAAAATACTACAAAAAATACATTTTTTAAATCCTTGTCATATTTTCCATAATTTTTTTCTATTTGAATTTTATGGGGCACCTGCACCCCACGTTTCAGAAAGAAGTGATCAGCATCCTCCCTTTCTCTTAAGTAGTTTTCCTCTAAAAAAAATCTATTCACTATTCTCATCTACTTCTCTCAGAAGTGTAGTCCTATCACAGATTTTAAGGGGTTTCTTAAAATCCTTGTGAATTTTAAAGGGAAATCTATTATGCTTTAGTAGAAACTATAGATAGTTGTTTCCCAAAATTAATATTCTGCACTGTTTTACAGAGAGAAAACAAGTTTACATTATTTCCATTATTTCTTGATCTCTATTAAAGTGTTCAGGACAAAACAAGCAAAGTCCTTGAAATCTACAAAGAACATTTATAAAATTGAGTCCTTCCGTATTATTATAATGCTTAAGAGTCCAGTTGACAGACCAGATTGCCAAGGTTTTGCTCATACTGGTTGTGTAATTTGGGCTATGTTACTAAACATTCTTTGTTTTGTCTCCACATCTGTCTTCTGGAATAATGTGTGGGGGGAGAGCAACGATGACACCCACCTCATAGGGTTGATGTGATCATTAAATGAGAGACTAAGTACTTGGTACAGTTTCTTCCTCAGCAATAGTAATAGGAACCTCAGTGCGGAAGAAGATGGGAACTGTCTTCATTCAAAGGACAAGGAGGCTTATAGTTAGCCTGGAAAAGAGGTGATTTAGAGTAGGAATGATTCATATGGAATGATGGACTGAGCAAAGTTATACAGAACTGTATCTTGGCTCTCCCTACATAAAAATACCAAATAATTAGAGCTGCCTAAAATTGGATGCTGTGTCTCAGGACTGGTAAATTGCTTGTTGATGGAGCATGAAAAACAGAGGCTAAATGAACAATCATCACGAGTATTGTGAGCTGAGTTTATATAAGACATTTAACTAGAGAATATCCAAGCTCTTTACACTCTATTGTAGTGTTTATTGCACCGTAAGTAAGAATTACTCTGAGATTGTTTAACTCTAATAAGTCAGCTTAAAAAGAAAAAGAAGGATTTCAGGGATAATTGGTTATTTGGTTAAGTAGACTTTGGGATTCAAAATTTAAAGGTTACACTGAATGGTAATTATAGTTCTTTTTAAAAATTGAGGACAGTAATTAACATCATACAGTCTTTTCTCAGTATCCATGGGGAATTGGTTCTGGGACTCCTCCAACAGAAAAATTCGAGGATGCTCAAGTCCTGTGGTCAGCCCTCCATTTTTGAGGGCTGTGCAGTCTGCGGATTCAGTCAACTGCAGATCATAAACACAGTACGAGATTCCTGGTTGGTTGAATCCATGAACGAGAACCCAGATACCGAGGTGACTGTACTACAAAAAGTTTAAGAGTGGATGAACTAAATTTTAAGACTTAAATATATGATATGTATTTCACTTAACTTTGAATCATCATGAAAATCTTATGTGATTGGCATTTTACAAATGGTGAAATTGAGTCTCAATAAATGTATTTGTCTAAAGGTGAGAAGCTGGGACCCAGACTCAGATCTCCACCAAAGTTTATGCTTCATAGCACTATTGCACACTCAAGCACATGAACACACCCCCACACACACACTTATTTTGTTACATATAATAACTGAGTAGCAGTTACTAAAAACCATATGTTATCTTCATGTATGTTGATTAATAATAGTGTATCATTTATAATATATATACATTGTAATGACGCATGAAATAAAATTTCTCAGCCTCTTGAAGGTATCCTCCTTTGCAAGGTTAACATGATAAACTATTCTGTATTTTGAACAGGAAAGATTCTATGTTATTCAACCAACTAACCAGTGACATTCTATATGGCATAGAATTCTTTTACTACTGTTGATTCAAAAAATGAGTTAAATTTTTAAGGGGAGAATTTGGCTTTCTTTATCTTCAAGAATAGTAGAAATATTGATAACCACATCCAATTTATTGGGAAAATATAACTGAAGACATCACATCTCGGAAAGGGAACTGGAAAATTTATTTTCAAAATAAAACAATTTTCTTTAACTTAAGCACATTGATACTTTCATATGAAAATACATAAATGCATAAATTCAATTATATTTTCTATCACCTCTTTTACTATCTCCCTGCCAAAACAAACATTTTCAAAAATCTCTCTCAAATGCACTTGTAGAATGAAAAAAAGTGAGATATAGATTTAATAAAGAAATCTATTAAAATAGGCTTGTGACTGACAACTAGGGTTAGGAGAACTACTTCTATATAGTATTTTATCATCAACTAGAAGCTGAAAAATAGCAGCTAATTCATCCTTGAAAATCTATCTCCTAAGCCAAATTAAAACAGGATATACTTATAAAACATAATAGGTTATGGGGAGGGAGGGTATAGCTTAGTGGCCAAGTGCATGCCTAGCAGGCATGAGGTCCTAGGTTCAATCCCCAGCACCTCCTTTAAAAAATTTATAAATAAACCTAGTTACCCCCCTAAAATAAAATTAGCTAATAATAAAAAATAAAATATATAAAAAACACAATAGGTTCAGAGTTTCTAAAGATATCAAATTAAATCTAGGTGATGAATGAGATTTGGATGCAAAGTATGAAAAGAATAGAGCCACTTTTATATCTGTATAATAGATATTTCAAAAAAAAACCTTAGAAACAAGACAATAGTTAGGCAACTAGAAACTCAAACCATAATTTTGGCCAACTGTAGCCTAATTGCTGGCTTTGTTTTTATTTTTTATGATATATAAATTGGATGACCTAATAGCTACCTAAAGACAGAGATATAAGGTGTATATACTAATATATAAGTATGCATACTAATATACAGTATACATACACATATACATACATATCTTCACTATATACATTATCTACCCTAATATATACATACATATGTATACAAATATATGCACACATAATACATGTATACGTGTGTGTATGTATGACTGGACAGCCAATTTGAGATATATTAAACATCTTGAGAGAGAAACTAAGAGGATCTATAGTTTATAGCTTTATAATTCTTTACTTGAGGATTTAATTTAATGATCATCTTAGTTTGTAAGACTGTTATTGTTAATGGAAAGTCTGTCAATTCACTGAATAATGAATAATTTTATCATGTATAGTTCTAACTTAAACATAATTTTTGTCATTCCAATGTATGTATAAAGCAGAAACTAAGCTTTCCTCAAGTGTATTCATAAAGGTTATTTTTTTTAGCAAACTTCAAATAAATTGCTTTAATGTGAATTGCCTACCCATGCTCATATTGGCTAGAATATAATATTAAATCTTATTTATTAATTTATCAGTTTACTATGATCCTAGGTAGACAGAAATTTCCCCTAAGGTATGTTAAAAATAACTAAATGCTTATGAAAACACAGAAAAATATCTTACTTTTTTTGTTTGTTTTTTAATACTACCCAACTCCTGTTGCTGAGATACAGTGGAAGTAATATTTATATTAAACTGTACCTTGTCAATTTACTTTTTCCCCTAAACTTTCTTTCTCCATCAAGAAACAGCAAGGCTCTTCTTCATCTACTGCCCTCTGAGTATGAATAGTAAAGAAAATGAGGACAAATTTTTGGCTATTTGAGCCCTATAGTAGATTTTTGTTAACATGTGACAGAGATAATATTCATAAAAGCCAAGGCTTTCAATTGTAACATCCAGTCACTTGAGAGAGAAAAGTTCTGTTTTGCCATATCCATTCCAAGAGTTTATCTTTAAATACAAAAAACAGTTTGAGGATTCAGAGTAAACCATTTACATCAGGAGTCAGCAAACTTTTTCTGTAAAGGACCAAATACTAAATTGTGTAGGCTTTGTGGGTTAGATGATCTCCATCTCAACTACCCTACTCTGCCACTGGAGCTCAGGCGCAGCCCCAGACAATATGTAAATGAACAAGTGCAGCTGTGTTCTGATAAAACTTTCAAGACTCAATGTCCATAAATCTATGTACTTATCCTTTGTCATGAAATATCATTTCCAAAATTTTATGTTTCTGACCACGTGAAAATGTAAAAACTATTCTTAACTTGAAGACTGTACAAAAACAGGTAGCAACTGGATTTCACCCACGGACCACAGTTTGCCAACCCTTGATGGTTTACTGTTTATACCGTAAATGATAAAGAAGAGAAGGATACATGAACAATGTATCCTCCCTATACTAAGTAAGAATTCTGGAGTTAAGAAATCTATGCTCTTCTTTAGAAAGTTCCAGGTGCTAAGGGTTTAGCCCCAATGATAAAGGTGTAACAGAAACCTCAAACCCCTGAGCCGAAGGGATCGTATTTTACACTGCTCAGGATGACAGACTGAAAAAACTTCAATCTCAGGGAAAAAAAGCCCATAGCTTAACCATGGGAAAACCCAGTTATAGCCCACACACACACACATACACACAAAAGCACAGATGTGATTGACAGTAAGATGAGAGACCTAAGAAGGCTGAGGTAAGGACAAGATAAACAGACTCCTGAGACCCTAATGCTGAGGTTCACCAGGGGATACCAGCAAGCGATGGTGGGGACCAGAAGAAGCAAACTATACCTCCATGGAGTTTGTAAAGGCAGAGCAGAAGATTTAGAAGTTAACCCTGCTGCATGTCCAGCTTGATGTCAGAATGACAGAGCCTACCTTTAGAAGAGACTATAAGGAATTCTGAAAAGACTGAATAGTAACCAATAAAGACTGACTTATATTTGCAAATGTTAACCACCATATTTAAAAAAAAGATTAAAAAAAATTTTCTCCTGGATAGCACAGGGAACTATATTCAATATCTTGCATTAACCTTTAATGAAAAAGAATATAAAAATGAATACATGTATATGTATGCATGACTAGGATTTTATACTGTACACCAGAAATTGACACACTATAACTAACTATACTTTAATAAAATAAATCTAAAAAATATAAAATAAAAAAAAGACTGACTTATAAGTTAGTTAAATGGTCAGTTACCTAAGATGGATAGTTATCTACAATAAGTGAAAATGTGGACTTGAGGAAAAAAAAATTCAGTTACAAGAAAATGTGTAAATTACTTCTTTGCATATCTGAGCCTAACTGGAGCCTATGTGGGGAAAATCTAAGAACTTTTAAGCTTATGTTAATTAAGTAAAGCAACACACCATAATATTTAATGTCAAATCTGGATCATCTTGATTACTCAATCATCATGTGTATTGACTTAAATGGTAAAGCTTTATCTTCTCATAAAGACTTTTCTGAGGAATATGTCAAAATTATAATGACATGTAAATAGATTTGTGCTCTAAAAAATGTAGGCTTGAGCAGTTAAAACCAATGTGACCAAATCAACTGTTTCAAATTGAAGGTATCCATGCTATACTGAATTACTGACCCTCCCCTACGAAAGTATCCAGACCCTAATCCATGGAAACTGTGGATGTTACCTCATGTGCCAAAAAGACTTGGCAGGTGAGATTCACTCAGGATCTTAAGATGGGGGGATTGTCCTGGATTTTCCACATGGGCTCTAAATGCCTTCATAACAGTGTTTATACAACAGATGCAGACGGACATGTGACAACAGAAAAGGAGAAGACAGTATGACTAAAGAGGCAGGGACTGGAATGATGCAACCATAAGCCAAGGAATGTCAGTAGCCAACATAAGCTAGAAGAGGAAACAACAGATTCTTGCCTAGAGCAAGAAGAGGGAGCCTCACCAACACCTTGATTTCTGTGCACAGTGAAACTGCTTTCTGATATCTGGCCTGGAGAACTTTGAGAGAAAAGTATTTGCTGTTTGAAGCTGCCAAGTATGTGGTATTTTGTTACACAGATCACAGGAAACAAATACAGAGATCAAGCACTAGGAATCGCCACCTTTTTTTTGAGGAAATGGTAATCTGTTAATTTTCACATCTTTGTTTTCTATCATCCAACACTGAAGAAGGAAGGGGATGTATTGATGACTTATTACTCAGTGTTGGGATCTATGTTAAAAAGTTGGCCACGTTTGTTGTAACATTTTCAGTTGTAAAAATACACTCATATTAAGTGATTTATTGTAAACTTAGGTAGCTATTAGAAAGTTCTTTTTTATCCTCATCTCACTTTTGCTTCCTATAATCTCCTTCTACTGGCCCTAGTTGTGCTATTTCAAGCAAACCGAAATGACTCTAACATCTCTATTCTCTACTTAACCACAAAACTTTTAACATATTTGAAAAAAAATCATATTAATCCCCAGACCTCTCATTTCTGCACCTTAGAGTATCCTACCCTAGCCTAGAAGTCTTCTTTAAGTAAAATTTATTTCCTTTAAATAGTTTTTATGTAAGTGATTTCTATAAGCCTCATTTCAAAATTCCAGGAAAATGGAAAAAACTATCAAACTGATGATAGTAGCTCATTTCTTGTGAGATTATTACATGCTAGGCACTGAACCAACAGCATTATCCCCAATGTTGCTGTCCCCATTTTATTAATGAGGAAATTAAGTTTAGGAGAACTGAAGTCATTTGTCCAATACAGCTAGTAAATGGTTGAAATCAAAATTTGAATTAATATTTTAAAACACTGAAAATATGTGTCCTTAACCACTATGCTGCATGACAACCAATGGTTTCTTACTTGGGAAAGCTCCTCTCAAATACTGCCTTCACAGACATTCCTCGTACTTAGCTTACAATATAGTAGAGTGATGTGAGTGGTCAAGAACCTTACCTGGGAGGAATGTTAACAAGTCTTCAATTCACAGAACTTCACTTTTTACACAGCTACGATAGTGATTAGCTTCTGGTGAGCTCATGGTTAACTAAAAAATTCCATTTTTTGAACAGAAATACTTGCTTCTATTTTATGTATGTCCCCTATTTTATGTTTGTAGAACTGCTTTCCTAAAACTACATATAACACAACTTCGGATTCTATAAATTATTTAAGTGCCTAGGTTCAGAGAAGAGTAACTATAATCCTTGATTCACAACATCTTGTTATCAATTAGTTAGCTACTTTGAATAATGTAGTACATATCTGTGAACACACTCTGTAACACAAAATCATGTGTTTGTCATTTCCTTGTTTTCCATTTAATATAGTTTTATTGCATTTACACGTATTATTTGTCTCCTTGTTTCTACTGTATTTCAGTATTTTATCTTATTTAAAGGCATCATGCTGTATCTAGTTGTTTGAGACTGTCATTTAATATGATATTGCTAAGATTCACCTATTGCTGACATGGCCTATTTCATTCCTCTGCTGGAAGCAATCCATTACGTAAATAATACAGTCATCTATTCTCCCGTTGGTGATTGTGTGCATTATAAATGTGTTCACAGTTTTGTTGTTGTTTTTGTTGGTATTATTGTTGTTTAGGGTGATGAACAAACAGCTCTTAATGTTAATACACAGTTAACCCCTGAATAACATGGGTTTTAACTGAGCCCCTTCCTTGCATCTGTGCTCTCAGCAGGGATGTGGGTTGCAGCGGCACCTGGGAGGCCTCTGAGTGGGCTGAGATTTCTCCTCTAGGCGTCCGAGCACCCCACCCCTCCAATTCATAGGCCCAAGGCCATGTTTGCTCCCTGCCCGCTGCGTGGCTTCCACGCCCCGGCCATTCACCACACGGCTGGAGTCCTGGCCTCACCCACTCAGAAGTGCAGGATGGGGCTGGCCTGAGGGCCCTGGTGATGCCGGCAGTCCCGGTATCGAAAGAGGCTCTGTAAATTACACACAAGGCCCCTCTTGGCCTATTAAAGGTCTCACAGTCAAAAAAAGAAAAAGAAGAAGATAAAAGGGAAGGGGTTGGTCTTTTTTAGAATTTTTAAAAGAAGTTTTTATAAATAATGTGTTCAAAGAGTTTGACCCACTACCTAAAGTAAAAATCCCACTCTTTAAGAAAAATACACAGATATAGGCAAGAGTTTAAATTCTGAGAGGTTCAAGCCTGATGCCAAACCTTTAGATTTCTACTGCTTTAATTCCACAGGACCAGTGGGTAAGTGGGGGTCCACTTAAACACAATTTTTTTCCAATAAATATACTGAAAAAATCTTTTGAGAGTTCTAGCAATTTGAAAAAACTCACAAACTGCGTAACCTGGAAATGTCGAAAAAACTAAGAAAAAATTACTTACATCATGAAAGCAAAAACTGCTGTAGCTATTAGTCTATTTTATCATTTACTACCGTAAAATATACACAAATCTTTTCTAAAAAGTTAAAATTCGTCAGAACGTGTGCCCACACACACACACTGCCCACGACGCCGTTTGCTGTTGAGAGAAACGAAAACAAATGTAAAGACGCAGAATTAAGACATAACTGAATAAAACTGACGGTCGCACATACCGTGCAGCAGTCACTGTGATAATTTCATGCCCACCTCCGGTGGCTACGCGAGGAGCTCCAGGGCCGTGAGGAACCGCTCGAGACGCCAGCGATGCTAATCGTCTCCGGGAGAGCGGCAGTAAGTCTCGTATCGCGGTAACGCGAGTTCTCCGGGCTCTCGCGGTTCTCGCGGTTCTCGCGGTTCTCGCGTGGTTTCCCTCGTGTTTCGCGAAATACCCGAAACCCTGAATAACCCAGGGGACCCACGCAACGTGCCACTAGTGGTTCTGGAAGTGCGCCCAAGAAGCAGAGAAAACTCATGACACGAAAAGGAAAAGCTGAATTGCCTGGTATGTACTGTAAAGTGAGGTCTGCAGCCGTGGTTGTCACCAATTCAAGATAATTGAATCTGGTATAAAAACGATTGTTAAAAAAAAAAAGAAAAGGAAGTTTTGAAGCTGTCCCTGCAGCTATGCCAGCAGGCATGAAAACCTTGCACTTTTTGCAGATTACTTTTTTTTATCTCACACTGAATATACAGTTTTTATGGGTGCAGGATTGTTAAAAGAAAGGATACCTATAGACTCTTATATGTTAGAGAAAAATTGAAGTCAATACATGACAATTTAAAGTAAAAGGGAAGTGCAGGGTCTAAAGCTGGAGAATTTAATGCCAGCAAAAGACTTTGATAATTTTAGGGAAAAAAGTTTTGCTTAAAAAATGTCAATATGACAGGAGAAACAGCTTCTGCCGACCAAGAGGCAGCAGATGTTTCCGGACATCATAGAGGGGAAAGGATATCTGCCTAAACAGGTTTTTAGTGCAGACGAAAGTACCCTATTCTGGAAAAAAATGCCATAGCAGACATTAGTAAGGAAGAGAAGCAAGCACCAGGATTTAAGGCAGAAAGGGATAGGCTAACTCTACTGTTTTGTGCAAATACAGTTGGGTTTATTTATGATCAGGACTACCCTTATCCATAAAGCTGCTACCCACCGAATTTTGAAGGGAAAAGATAAACACCAGCTGCCAGGCTTTTGGTTGTACAAAAAGAAAGCCTGGACAATGAGAATGCTTTCTTCTAAATTGGTTGTATTGATGCTTTGTCCGTGAAGTCAGGAAATGGAACTTGCCAGAAAGGAGGTGCCTTTTTAAAGTCTTTTTGATATTGGACGATGTCCCTGTCCACCCAGAATCCCATGAGTTCAACAACGAAGGTGCCTAAGTGTTCTGTTTTGCCCCAGAACATAATGTCTCTAAGTCAGCCTCTAGATCAGGGAGTTATAAGGACCTTTAAGGCCCATTACCCATAGCACACTATGGAAAGGATTGCCAATGATGTGGAAGAGAACCCCGATAAAAAGAACATCATGGAAGCCTGAAAGGATTACACCAATGAAGATGCCATCATTGTTACAGAAAAAGCCACAAAAAGCCATTACACCCAAGATAATGAATTCTCACTGGAGAAAACTGTCTAGATGTTGTGCATGACTTCACATGGTTATCATGGAGCCAACAAGAAAATCATGAAAGAGACTGTAGAGATGGGAAAAAAGATAGGAGGTGAAGGGTTTCAAGATATGGATCTTAGAGATACTCAAGAGCTAACAGTCACCACACTAGAGGAATTAACAGAAGATGATCTGATACAGATAAGTGCTTCTGAACCAGTGGCAGACAATCAAGAAGACATAGAAGAAGCAGTGCCAAAAGACAAATTGACAGTAAACAATCTGTCAGAAAGGTTCTGATTATTTGAATTGGTCTTAACTTCTTTTACAACAGGGACCCTTCTATGTCATACAGGCACTGAAACTGAAGCAAATGGTGAAAGAAGGATTGGTACTATGTAGATGGGTTTTTAGAGGAATGCAAAGGTTACCAAAAGTGTGTGCCTGCCTCTCATGCCCTTCCCTTCCATCTCCTCTACCTCTTCTACCTCTGCGACCCCTGAGAAAGCAAACCCAACCCCTCTTCCTCCTCTCTAACCTACTCAATGTGAAGACAAGGATGAAGACCTTTATGATGATCTACTTCCACTTAATGAAGAGTAAATAATCACCATGACATACATTTAATAAACTCATCTGTTGTGTGTACATGTGTGTCTTCATATGAAAATCTAATAAGTGCACAGCAAGAACTGTATGAGACATTTCTGGGGTCATCATCAACATTGCCTAAGTACTCATCATGTAGAATATCTTGTGCAAGTCTTGTATTGCAGTGGATAGCCTACCCTTACATAGGCATAAGGTGAGTGATATACAACATAAAATTAGCAATGTGTCAGTTTTTTTTTTTTTACTGTTTCATAACTTTGCTTTCAGAGAAAGAATTACATTACCCTACAGTATGCATCTCTCTTTCTCTGAGAGAAACTGTATATCAGCCTACCATCATAGGTGCTTTTTAATGTAACATGTTTCCAATACTGTATTTTATGAATATGACTATAACACTGTATGTCATGAAAATTTCATAACAATTCATTATGTATAGTGAAGCAATTGTATCGATTACACTAGACTACCATAAAGCAATCTTATTGCTGATTCTTTATTATCAATGTATGAATTGTTATATCTATAAATAAACAAATTTCTTTGTCACATTTTTCTTTTTGATGTCTAGTGTTAATATTATGCTTAACACCTACAGCATTTTGTATTATGAAACAATATGGATGTAGGTATCAACAGACCATCATCTTGTAAACAGATGACACCAAAGTAAATACAGTAGGGACTGTAAGTTTATTTTCTCTCCTTTATGATTTTCTTAGTAACATTTTCTTTTCTCTAGCTTACTTTTTTGTAATAATACAGTATATAATAGATCTAAAAAATATGTGTTAATTGTCTGTGTTATCGGTAAGGCTTCTGGTCAACAGTAAGCTATGAGTAGTTAAGTTTTAGGGGAGTCAAAAGTTATATGCATATTTTCAACTGTACAAGGGGTTGGTACCTCTAACCCCCATACTGTTCAAGGGTCAACTATAGCTATATTTTTCTTTTGTTTAAGAACTTTCTCCCTACCCAAATTCTAAATGGTATTTACATTTTCTATTACGAGTTTGAATTTTTCTTTTACATGTAACACAGTAAGCTAATTTTTTCTGTGAAATAAAGATTCAATTTCATCTCTTTCCTTAGGTATAACTATTTTTCACCTCCAGTGAATGGTCTCTCCTTTTTTCCCTGATGGTAGAAGCACCTTTGTGAGACAACAAAATTATAATTTTTCAGGAATCTCTTTTTGAGCTCTTCATTCTATTTCATTGGTCAATTGGTTCAACTCTATGTCAGCAATATATTCTCTAATTACTGTAGCTTCATAATAAGTCATTATATCACTTAGGGAAATTTTCTTTTTAAAAAAAGTAATTTTATATAAATTACTAGTCTTCACCAATATCCTCTTTTCCTTTCCTTCTGTGCAAAATATATTATTTGACATCACAGCCCTCTATCATTTAGGCAGACCCATATAATGAATTCTAGCTAATAAAATTTTATTTGAAATCATGTGTGTCAGTTCCAGACAGAGACAACAAACTGACCATTCTCCAATTTCTCTTTTTCCCTTCTCACAATGTTCAATTAACTCTATGTTTCAAACAGACAGTATGATAGAGGCCCAGACATCCTGGATTACATTTCTCTATGGGATACATATTTTGTGTAAATAAGATATTTATATTTTGGAGTCACTTATCACTACATTTTGTACTGAAGTTATATAATTAATTAAACCCTTAGATAGTCATTTAACTACATATAAAATTTTTTTTTTTTTTGGTAAATATCCCCGTACACTGGCAGTAATGTGAGTTAGGAGAAAAGACATGTTTCTACCTGTGTTGTTTTGTTTACATACTGGCAGGTTAAAATTACCCTCCCTACCTAGTAGCTTTGAGTTGAGCAAATTTTTATTTGACAAATGTAATTGTAAGAGAACACAAGATAGCAGATGGAGAAACTGAGAATCTGACTTTAGAAACTGAGAATATGTCTCTTGTCTGGCAAGAGTTTTTACCTACTAAAAATATGAAGTTGACTGTTCTAAGAAATAAGGGCTTTGTTCTTAAGCAAGAATCCCCAAAAGTAGGAAAAGAGGACAAGAAGAACATTTTCACTGGTGGAAGATTAAAATGCATCATAGAGAAGAGTATAGAATAGTATTATGTATGGTTTTGCTCTGCATAAAGGCTAAGACGCTTCTTTTGTCTTTCTTTATCTCTACTAAGTCATTTGTAAAACTACGGATAAGATTTAATTAGGAAGTGGAAGGTGCATTTTGTGAGCCAGCAGTCTGGAAAAAGTAGAGTAGGTGTCAAACTTTGAGCTGCGTCATGCAATAAAAAAATTTATATGACCAACATAGTTCAGATACCATAGCAAATAAATTGGTATAATATAAGTATTTACCATATATTTTGGTTATTTGTATTTTCTACTTACAGACTTATGAATAGCTATTTATTCATAATACAATGCTAACATTATCGGCAAAATTCACTTTCATGATGAAACTACACTACTTTCAGAGAAAAAGACTTCTTTTTTTTTGCTTTCAACTCTCACTAACTTGAAATTCCTCTGCACTTCAGGATTTTTACTATAAAAATCCTATTCCCATACTACTTGCCTGCAGCTAGATACTTAAGTTATCGCACTAAAGATTGATTTAAATTGAATGTAATTATCTACCTAGAATCTTGAGGAAAAAAAACTTTCCCATCTTCAACTATTAATTTTCAAACCATAATTATCTACAATAATTTTAGTTGGTGGTCTTGAATCAGTGGCTATTAAAATAAAATTTATGTACTGGTTAATTTAATCTGATTAAAAAGAGACTCATATACATAGTCACTAACATGGTGAGCAATTTTGTAAATTTGAAATGGGGTCTCTTAACTTGTACAGTTGGAAGCTGTACTTGAGTCACCCACATTCAAATGTAGCTGAAGTTCTTACATTCACCCATTAGCTTGGGCTTTAAGAAAGGTAAATGATAATCCACTTTTGTCTATCAGGATGAAAAAGATGAAGTTTGAAAATTTTAAAAATACACAGTGTTAGCAAGGGTGTAAAAAATCAGACACTTTTGTACTTACTATGGTGAGTGTTAATTGGGGCAATTATTTGAGAGTGATTTAATCATATACTTATGAACTTTTAATCATCAAATCACTGACCAGTAATTTCATTTCAAGAAAATTAATCCAACCTGTTTTCTCCTTTAAATGTTCAGAGAAGAGGTATGCACAAGATGATTTATGTTTGGAAGTGTGAATAATAAATGTACTTAATGGCACTATGAAAGTACAGCAAATCTGTATAATGTAGTATTATCTTACTCTTTAGTTATTCAAAAGAAAGCAAGAGACCCATATGTGTTGAAATATACAATCTGTACAAAAATAAATTAAAATAAACAGTGTGTGTACTTTGCTTTGATCTATGTATTTTAAAGAGGTGTTTGTGTATGTGTGATATGCCCAAATACTTACATGTGTTTGCCTATGTAGATAAATTTTAAAAGTACAAAAATAATTTTAACAATGACTGCCATTGGTAATGTGGATTCAGAATCCGAGCAAGGAGACCTTATTTGTTACACTGTTAGATTTTTTTTTGTTACCATATACATGTATTACATTTCATTTTAAAAAAAATCATTATGCAAGTAAAACAGAGCTCGTTTAGCTTTTCGAGAATGCAGCACTAAAATATACAGTGAATATAAAGACTATCCTGTGTAACCTGTTGGGTGCTACAAAGATCTTCTGTCCCCTGTCATATTCATTCCATGTAGTTTTCAATGACTTGTCAGTGACCTCAATTCCAGAATGAGTATCTGTGCAAAGTCTGGTGAAAAAAAAAAAAAAGACTTCTGGCTCTTTGTAGAAAGCTATGCTTTATGTATACAATTTCTCAAGTTATTCTAGGCAAGGCATCTACTTTTATTCTTCAGCAATTAGATAAATATGTTTAGCTAGAGCTATTCACATCTTCCCAACTCTTCCCAGGTATCTGATCTTCTGCTGTTGATCTATATCCCCATGGTTTATTTCTTTTTATTTTGCAAAAATATATGAAAGGCTTTTGCCAAACAATATTACATGGAATGGATGCTGTGAGACTGGAATCCTGCCCCGTGCTGTAAAAAATAAGATTGTATCATTAAATAGGGCTCTCAGGTATTTGCCAACCTGGGTAATGATGTCTCTCTGGGATACCTGCCCTTTTGGCAGCCTCCCATCCAGGCACGAGTCAGCAATCACAATTAGTGTGAAGTGGAGTAAGAGTGCCAAGTCTGCAGAATGCAGAGGAAATGCAGCAAAGTCTGAAATGCAACTCAGTGAGCAGTCACAATCCTCAAGGCAAAAATTGCTCCATTCTTAAATGGAAATAAAGCAATGATGGATTGACTGCCAAACTGTATTCTCTGTGTAGGTATGCCTGATCGTCGTGTCAGTCTTTCAACCATTTCAGAGCGTTCCCAATGTGTTTCTTTCCTCCCAAATAATCTCATACGCCTTTCCCCAGGTACCTGTGGCAGAAAGAAGTGACAGACTTAAGGATTCCTGTTGAGGACAGCCAGAATGGAGTTTATCCTTTACTACAGAGGTCAGGAAAAGACTGAATAAATAGAATAGAATGATTGAAACTGTTTGAGTAAATCCATACAAAGGATTGATCACTTGAACGATAAACATCCTAAAGTACAGAGTGGCCAAATTTCAAATCAATATATGTCTTCCTTTAATTATGCTTTCATGCTGGCCCCACTCACTTTGAGGTTATATCCCTCATAATGAGTCAGCCTCAAACTTTTAAGTATTTGTGCTGTGTATTTTTGGTTGTGTCTCTTTTAGTTGCATTCCCATAGCAGCTAGCAGATTGCCTTGAATATGATAGACGTGCAAGTGGGAAAATTTAGTCTTACTTGTTGATATCAGTATTCTCACTTACCTTACGTGGTGGCTCAGACACATTTGAAGCTGTGAAAAGGTATGGTATTTTCTGATTTACATCCAGGAATTAGTTGACCCACATTACTATTTGGAAATACCTTTTAAAGAGCCAGCGTACTGGAAAAACAAACAGAATTGTAATGTGTCTACCTTGTCTTTTTCTGTTTTCTTTTCTTACTATGGATTGTATAGAATCATCCAGCAGCCAAAATTGCATTGCCAATTAATAGTAACTTTAAATTTAGACGTTCCTTTCATCCCTTCTAAATAAAACACATAGAATGCTGCAACTCCAAGTCACACATGCTTTTAAGTTGTGTTAAATTAATCCCCAGTTGAATGCAAACATCTTTTGCTTCTTAAAACATAAGTGCCATTATTGAAACTCCTTAAATTTACAGACACCAAAACCATCAATGAAAAAAAAAATCTTGTCAAAATGGGCTTACAGGTGGACATTCTACTTACTCTCTCATGCATTTAATTGAATTTCGTGCAATTTCACGTGCATTATAATAGACTCCTTTTACACCATCAGGAAACAAGTTTTAAAACATGTGCTGTGCATTAAACATCACATAAATATTCAGCAAGGGAAAGAAAAACAGTTCTGAAGAAGTATAGTAATTTTACAGTCTCTGGTTTCTAATAAATTTTTACAGCAATCCTAAACTGCATTAGCAAGTCCTGGTGTATTGTCAGGCTTCTGCACAACATCCCTCAATGACATGTCAAATCTTTACCACAGCAGTGGAACTCCTAAAGCTGTCCTCATTGGCAAGAATCTTGTCAGATTAAATTGCCAGCTCTTGTCAAGTAAAGATATATGATCTGATTGTATTCTCCTTATGATGACATGAGTTGTCCTTTTACTATGGCTGGATTGTAAATTCCCAGGACATCCCAATAACCACAGATTTTAAGAATAAAAAGAATTTATTGACCTTTCAAAATGACGGTTCTCCCAGAATAAAATGTCTAATCATTTAACAATATGACTCATATTTTGTGGTCTTATTGTATATCATTTATCAACCCACTTACTAGATAACTTAAAATATTACACACACTTTGTTTTCTGCCTCTCTACACTTTCTTGTCATTTCCCAAATTAAATGCCATGAATGTATATCTATCAAGAAATTATTTTCTATTTCAGTTATTCAGGATATTATATGTATAGCAGAACTTCTGGATTCTCTTTGGTATGTTTTATTTTTGTTTAAAACATGAAGTATATTGTCAGCAGGCTGTACTATGAATCCTTGGACAAGAATGGCATTCATTGAGCCAAACTTGTAAACACCCAAAATAAAACAATTGTACTCTTTGTAGGAGGTATGTCTATGTCACTGCCCACTTCAGGAAATATTACACATCATGAAGCAAAATGAGATATTATCCTATGCCCTTCCACTTACATTCAAGGTATCACATAGTCTTTGAAACAATAAACTGAGTTTTTACCGCAATGGCAAAGAATGGCTTGGCTTTTTGAAGAATTCAGGATTCCAGCTAAGAGGTTTTACACGCCTCATCAGATTTCCAAAAGTAAGTTATATTTCAGCGGTTGAAACTGTTTTGCGGGATAGCAGCAATCATTAATTCAATATTTATAAAATATCTAGGATCAGATTTTAAATGGTAACTTGATTAGGCAGAAAAACATTGTTCTATGAAGAGTGAGATGTGAGAAGGCACATATTTTCTCTCTTAAAATTGCTCTCTGCCCTAAATATTTCATCAAACAATGCATTCTGCTCAAATCATGATAAAATGATAATCTCACATGTCAATTACATTCCAGCATTAGGCTTACTACTAGTAAATTCATATTTCCTTCAGAATTAATGTAGGCACATTTTGTGTCATAATTTCACGTACTATCAAATAACAAAGGTTTTCATTTTCAGTGTGCATTTAAAATATATTTCTATGTAAACTTATTTCACAAAAGAGATTTCACATGCATCACAAATGAGTCCGTAGGATTACAAATCACTTGTTGAAATCTGAGTTTATCCGTTTAGGGAATTAGGGGCTTAATGTCATTCTATTCCGTAACAGTGTTTGGTCCTCACTCAAATATTCATCAGTTGCCCTCAAAAATGTCATTCATATATTTATCCCTACCAATTCCCTTTACTTAAGGAAGTTGATTTTATATAGAATTAAATTATATTATTCCTCAATATAGACTAGAGTTACACATTTTTAAAACTCTGACTGGATCTTGATTTAGTTGGTCAAATCTCAAAAGCAAAATGGTATGTATTTCTGCTTTATAGTTATATGAATATAAACCTGACCTGCTAAAAACGATGTTTGCTAAACACCATAAAAATCTTTAAGTGTGCAAATATTACAGGCAATTTCCTTCCCAGACGCCTCCAAATCCAGATCACAAACCAATACAATTTATTACGGGAGTGAGATTTAGGTGGCTTATTTTCTGTTTTAAAAGTCCTTTAATGTTGGGTTATAAGATATGTTAACTATAGTATAATAATATCCCAATTCATAATATAAATTGAAATAAAGTTAAAACTCAATACATTAATTTCGTATAAATTGCTGTTAATTTATAATAAATATCAAAATAACTTCCAGCAGTCCATTTTGTATCTCCTTTCAGTATAATGTTTATACAATTCTGAGTAAACTAAAGCAAATTTCCTCTATTATAGTTCATCTATAAGAATGTTAGGTGTTACATTTTTATTCTGAAAGCTATAGTAATAAAAATGTCATTAAGCCAAGTGAAATAAGTCAGACAAAGACAAATACTGCAAGATCTCACTTATATTTGGGACCTGAAAAAAGAACAAAGTGAATTGATAGATCTGGAAAATAGACTGCTGGTTACCAGGAGAGTGGCTGGGGGAATGAAGAAAATGGGTGAAGATGGTCAAAAGGTACAAACTACCAGTTATAAGATGAGTAAGTCCTGGAGATGTAATGGACAGCACAATGACTATAGTAAATACTGAATTGTAGATTTGAAAGTTGCTAACTGAGTAGATCTTAAAAAGGTCTCATCACAAGGGAAAAAAGAAAATCTGTAACTATGTGTTGTTATACATAAGAGATTAACTAGACTTATTGTGGTGATCATTTCACAATGTTTACATATGCCAAATCACCTTAACTAAAACTAACACAATATGCACGTAAAACTAATACTATGTTATATGTCTAATATGTCAATTTTTAAAATAAATGTTTTAGTTGCATTACTGTTAAATCAATAAATTGGGTACCTCTTTGTGCTTATAACCTAAAAGCATATGATAAGGCCTTAAAAACAGTTAACCTGAATCTCCTTAATAAAAATAGTGTCCACCTAGTATTTTAACTTCTAAAATAAAATAAATGTAAATACAATTTTAATAGCATCCTCGAGTTAAGAATATAATTTGGGAGAATTTTCCTCCTGTCTATTTTACCTGTCCAATTCATAATTATTTAGCTGAAATAAATTTAGACATTTATTTTCTCCACTGATACATATTGTTTCTCATTAGTATTTTTTAAGTCTGCTTCAACCAAGCAAGAGAACAAGATTTAGATAAATTCTTAGTTTCTTTATTGATCTGACATTCTATTTAAACATATGTATTAAAGATTCGAGTAACTCCTTGCTCTTTACAGGACTAAAAAGGAACTTTTAAGAAAGTCAAAACTACCTACATTAATCTCATCCAAAAAGAGGGTAAAATGATGTATCAGAAAACCAAAGCAACAAGAGATTAATGTTGCTGTATTAAAATCCTATTTACATAAAATTAACATAAATATGAGTTAGTATGCCATATGCTATAGCATCTGCTCTTCACTGTATTAATAACAAGGCTGTCCCCTATAGGGATCTTAAAATTAATACACATTTTAATTGCTTTTATATACATATTTGAAATTTTGACAATATGATACAGATGAAATCTTATCGATTGCAAACAGGGTAATTTACCCAAAAATGATACCATCATCAGCTGAAGTATGGTCATAGTTCATGACAGGTGGCTTTTGAGACACTCCACACTCTTCCTTGAAAGACCGTTTAATTAATTTTAAGTTAGATGAAATCTTTATTCCACGTAATTCCTCCTATTACCTCTATTAACTTCCTATTTCATCTTCTTCAGAGGTTTAGAACTAGCCAAAGAAAAGTAACAGTCATACTGGAAGATACTTTCAGATAATCTTATATTTCACTTCTGTTGCTGATTTTTCTGCTTTGTTTTCTCAAAACTAATAGTCTAAGTTCATTTGAAAGCTTCTTCTCCCAGCTTCTACAGTGAGTAAATAAATTAACTTTCTTATACAAAATTTTGTAGAATTATCACATATATAAGTGCAAATGTTGTGCTTTGTACATTTTATGAAATTTGATATAGTTTGATTGCTCCTTTTTATTTCCAAATGTTATGATGATGCAATGTCAAGTTCTGAATTGTATTCTTACATGTTTTATTCATATAATTATTTGCAAAGAAAACTGAAGTATAATTATTTTCAAAATGATAAATGTAATTATACTTGCTATGGTTATAATTCAAGGCAAATGTGTATTAAAATATATAAATAAGCTTAGCTATTTTCTGTCATAGATGCACTGAAATAAAACTACATATCATTTATTCCTCAGTATGACTGCAACTGCTTTATTACCTATTTTTATATGTAATTACACAAAAGAAAGATACTAAAAAAACAGCTAAAAATCAATATTTTGACTCTTAAAAGACTAAATGATTTTCTTTAAGTATGTTAGCAAATTATAAACAGTGTGCTTATGTATGTATATGTGTATATCCATATGTGCACGTATGTATACATACATATACACATGAGGTTATATGTGTATATATATGTATCACATGTGTATGGACATACATATAGGTATAGGATATACAGCTATGACTCTGGTCTGCAGCCACTTCTTTTCTGCTTCAAGTTGATAACTGAGGAATCAAGCTTCAGAGACTCTTCAGACCACTTTTCCTATAGCCACTTCACTTCTGGAATCTGTGTTGCCCCTCCCTTGAGAAACTGTACAACATGGTCACAATGAAATCTTTCAAACATTTTTTAGGAGGCCACAAAGCCTCTGAAGTCCATCTCTGGAAGCCAGATTAAGAATGATTCAAATAAAATTCAGATGCTCAATGCCTCACCCTTCAAGGAATCAACAATTATTTGTCTTCCATTTTTCATTCTCTATAAAAATTTAGGTATTGTTCAGTAGCATATTGTATAAGATTTACAGGTTAGTATTTCAATGTCTGCTACTATTCCAGATATTTCAGTTATAATCCTGAAATTGTGTTTTTATCTCTTCAGTTTAACTAGTTACAATCTTTGTACTTAATTTTATGTTTGATACGCTAATTTTTTTAGTTTAGTTCTCAGGTTGTTCTCCAAACCCTTGCTACTCCAACTGTTGTATACAGATCAACAGCATCAGCAGTATTTTGTTGCAATCTCAGGCTCCCTGCCAGACCTACTGAATCTGAATCTCATTTTAGAAAGATTCCCAAAGGATATGAGTTCACATTAAATATTAAGAAGCACTGGATTAAGAGATATTTCAGAATGATAAATCATCAGAATTTTGAAGTAAATATTCTTTGGGGGATTTGCTTTATTACTATAATATTTTTCCTTTCCATTTCTTAATTCTAATTACATCCATTTAGTCATATTTTCATTTTTCTTTTTTTTTTGGAGCACATTGTTAATAAATATCTGCTCTCTTGTTGTACCTACTATCGATACATTTTAATCAAAATTAAAAATCAACATTATTGATGATTATAATTGTGCTTACTTTCCTCTGTTGGAAGATTTTTCAGAAAAAGACAATGAATTGCAACTCAAGTATTAAAAACAAAAAAACTAAGTTAGAAAAAATAGCACTTAGTGACTTCTTCCTTTCTGACAATTGTTCGATAATATAAAGTAAAATATGTGATGAATATATTAGTTCACTAAAAATTATAAATGCTGGGCTGTGACTACACATGATAGTTAATCCATACAACACCAGAAAACTATTTCTAGTTTTCTAACAATACTAGGGAAAAGCATTTGGATTCATTGTTTTCTACATCTATAACTTCAATAATCAATGCCTCAGGTTCCTACCACAGAATTAACACTAGTTTAGAAGAATTTTCTACATGTTTAGTGCATTTAGTGTCTATATATTTTATTTCTAAAATTAGCATTATAGTCTAGGGAAAAGAATCTTTATCTACAAGAGTAGATATTAGAGAACACACTGACTGTTAAAATATTTTTAAAATAAAAAATAAAATTGAACAGTAGGGCTCAATACTACTACAACTATATATACTACTGTATCAATACTACTAAGAACTACACATACTTTTTAACTTGTAGTTAATGAGAAGTTTATGTGGCAATCCATATCTTTTCAAATTATATGTTCATGTTTTATAAGCAATAAAGTCAAAATGTCTTTAGTTTATGTTACACTGTATGATTGAAGAAAGAAAAAAGTATATTAGAAAAGACAAAAGAAATCACAAAAATACCCTAATGAAATGTTTTATAATAGTAAAACAAAACTGCTTTATAATATGCCCACTTGGAGACAGAATGTTATGTTATAGAAGTTTTTAAGGTAATTAAGCAAATTAAGTGTTTTCTGCTTGGTTTCCCAACCTACAGTAAACTCAGGTCAATCTGGCAATGAGAAGGAAAAAATATATACATATATATATAGTATAATGACTAATATGTATGTATTAGATCTATATAACACCCAGGATGAATTTGAAAATAATCAATGGCATTTCAGAAATATTGCAATTCTTTTTAATTTTAGTGAAGATTCTCCTTTACCTTAGCAATGAGTGGTTGTAATCTGATTAATCACTGAAAATTTTTACAAAAGGCAAGACCACCTCAAAGTTTAGCTGATATGAAGATTCTGTAGTTAATAGCAATATCCTCACAGGTAAACAGAATTTAAAGAACATTTCTGGAATCTGTGTACAGATGTTGGAATTGTTTTATCTTCATTTATTTGAGTTTTTTTCCTTTGAAAAACTGCCTGAGAATAATTGAGAAATAAGAAATTGTTCCATCAAAAAATAATAACAGACCAAGACAAGATACTATCTAGACTTCCATGTTAACCTGACAATCCACAGCTTTGACCCTTCTTTGTGAATAAGTGTAGGGGACTTTCCATCATTTTCAAGGAGCAAGTAAATATCCTAATGACAGCAATCTAATCACAGCTTTTTAATTAATTCATTTCACTCAATTACAATTTATTGAACACACACTATGTGCATCGGAAGTAAGAATTATTCAGAAGCACAATTTCCAACTCAACCCATCTATTTCTCCCTTTCCAAGGGTCCTGATAGAATTCTGAGAACTGGGGAGATGCCAAGTCTAAGGGACTCTCAGTAACTCTGAACTAGGAGGAACTGTGGAATGGGATTAAGAGGAACAAGAAGAAGCTGAGACAAACAGATAGAAGTGACAGGACTTAAGAAACTGATATTTCCTAGGCAAATCCTGTCTGTTATTAACACACTATTAACAAGAGTCCTTTGTCTAAGAAAAACCAGTCATACACACCAAGTTCTCAAGGATAACCTACTTTTCCAATGGAAATTAGAACTTAGGTGATCACAGCTCTGGTTTCCATAATTATCCACCCATTTATTTAATCAATTAATAGAAGCCACCCCGTGTCTTTCTCCCAAAGAGCTATTGAATACCATATTGTGAACAGCATATTGAATAGCATATCGTGAACTCCTGCAGCTCAAAGGGTGTAAGAGGAGGTAATTGTGCCCATTAGCCCTTCTTTGGTAAGTTTAGGTAGATAGGTCAGGAATGCTATTCCTACTGACTTCTTATAGTATTCTACTCCAATAACAATATGAGTTCATTCAAAATTAGCAGCAATTTAATGTTTAAACTGCAGCAATAATAACATGGTTTCACTCACCGAGTCTTATTGAGCTCACCTGGAAAAATACAAGACTCTCACACCAATGTTTTTCTCAAAAATCCTGCCCTGTCTTGGAAGTCAGAGAAACTAAAGTTTCACACACAAGTTTTCCAGTTGCCCTGGCAACCATCCCCTCCAACTTCATTTTCCCACACATTGACCTTGGTGTTCTTACTCTCCAGTGGAGATCTCTTCTCCCTTTCTGTGTTATTTCCTACCAGGTTAACTGACGCTGGTGTTATGTAAATTTTTACATGGGACTTCTATTAACCTAGATTTCTTTTTAATTCATTTTTGCTTCCCTAGGCCTATATATTTTATTTTAAATGTGTACTATGTCTTGGGATTACTGGTACCTCTTTCAATGACCACAGTCCTCCAAACTGAGTATCATTCTCTAATGTGAACTGTAAAGAAAGCAAATATAATTGTCCTTCCTTACAAGTCTCAGTATCTATGCTGGTATTTTTGAGACATAAGATTCACATGATAAAACGGAGATTAGCAAGTCCTGCTTCCATGCTGGGGGTTTACAAGAACTGGGGTAGACTACAGAAACCTGGAATGGGCAATTCTGAGAAGAGCTGAAGACTGTTTATCTAGGAGGCTGCTGTGAATGGCATAAATGAATAGTTCTAAGTGAAAATACTATTGAGGAGGTGGTTTCTAAAGGTCTCATTTCCAAATAATCTATATTTTAAAACTTCAATACATTTTTATTGGTTTATTAGATTAGGAAGTCAATGCACATGACCCTTCCAAGCTAGGTTAGATTTAGGAAGTTTAAAAAATGATATATAAATGGCTTTTATGCTAGTGTTATGTGTATTTTCACATTATCTGTGTTAACTGTTGTCCACATATTTTTGCTGTTTTCTGTGTATCCTAGATTGAGAAATAGTTTTGAACTTGTCATGGATTTGTAGCAACTGTGGCCATCTGGTAAAGATTTCAGAGAAGCACTAAACATATTTTTGAAATGTGCTACCTTCTTACACAGTGTTGTGTTTTTAACAATTTAATAATTAGAATTGTTTAGTTGGCACATGGTTTTTCTGTTCATATTGGTAGCAATGTCCTGAACCTCTTACCACTAAAAATGTTAAATAAAAGTTTCTAACTTATGTGCCACTGACCCTTTATTTAAATGTGATCTGGATTTAATTATTATAAACATGATTTAACAAACCATATGCTCGCTCATCTGCTCTTTATTGTATTAATATGTCTCCTAAAGGAATTTGAAATGAATGTATAGTAAACACTTGTGTCCCAATAACTAGCAGCTAACAGGTATTTTAGACTTATTTTTGACATAAAAGCCATAGCATAAAAGTAAGTAATAAAGTAAAAAAGTAAAAACAATAAAGTATATAAATTATAACATCTTAGAGTATCATTTATGATAAAAAACTAAAATCATAACATAGTAAAGAGCAGTCTGGTTATTTTCTAATGCTGGAGAGATCAGAAAACTAAAGCAGTAAGAACATCTAGTCAAAGTCAGTATGTGGTAACCTCCATGCTGCTCTCTAGAGAAAGTTTTTAACTTGATGGTAATTCACCAACTTATAAAACCACAAAATAAAAGACAAAGACTTTAACTTGATTCTTTCCAACTTAGACTTTCAAAAAAAATGATATAAAGATGACTTTCTTGAATGACTCTAGATGAAATGCCCTGCTCTGGAGAATAATTGGTTCTTAACTTATTGTCATATCACTTATGGACCAGGTGGATAGCATACATGCTCATATTTAGGTTTTTCATATTCTTCTACTTATTCTTTTGTATTCTGGTCTTTTTGTTTCCATGAAAACCCACTAGACCTTCTTTCTGTCATTCTTCCCTGAACTGAAATCCTTGCCTCTCAAATAATATTTGAGGTACACGTAGGAATCAGACAATGGGTCTCATCCAAAGAAAATAGTAAAAACGTAACAAGCAAAAGTCTACTTGACCATCAGAAAATTTTCTTACGGATGAGGGCTGCAGACTCTGAGTCAGAACTCTGCATAAATCGAAATGATTTTCTTTAATGAAGATTTTATTCAGAAGGTATAACACAAATTATAACATTTCTTCACTTTTTAAATCTGCATTTCTTTTCATTCTTCAGTCCTGGGTCATTAACTTTAACATGATAGCAGGTGGCCAACATAAAAGAATAACAGATTCTCAATTTTCCAACATCCTAACATACTGCCTGCTACAATGGATTACATTACCTGGGATGTACTATATCATCTTAAGGCTTGCGATAACCTAATGATATGAAACAGACAGGGACAAAAATATGAAGCTTTATATGCTTATTAGCCCATGCCTGAACATTTTTGTTTGTTTTCAAAAGTAGATGAGTGAAAATTTTAAATAGATCTCATACTAAATAGCTAAGTAATTTCATTGTTCTCAGAATAAGTTTTTCTTGTACCATCATTTTCTTTGATGTGCATATTCATAGAATTCAGCACACATATGAAGAACAATTTCAAGCTATTTCCTACTGGAAAGCCAGCTGAGAACAGTATACCAAGAAGTCCCCAATACCAGGTGGCAAGTTCCTTGGATATTTGTTGGGACTTATGATGTTTAAATTGAGTCAAATTGAGTCCCCATCTTTTCTATGCAGGTCAAGGGCTATCCTCAAAGTACTAAAATACACAGAAAGGAATTCACAGCAGAGCAGTATATATACTGAAGGGTTTTTAAGGAATAAGAAAGATCTCAGAATCAATCTCAGCATGCCCTTTGAACCCATGAAATTATCACAGGCTATTCTATTTTACCTTGTTTTTGTTTTGGTTCTGGTTCATGGAAGGTGTGTCTTGCTTCACTATGTTCTGTGTGAGACATTCCTACTCCATAGTCACTATAGCAATGTGGGTTCCTCAATGTAGAGGCTTCAAACGTTCCTCCATGTTCATGCTAGCCTTGACATAGCCCTGAGGCAAGCTTCATGAGTACGTCATGAGTAATAACCCCTGGTAAGAGCTCACGTTCTTTATCGTATTGAGATATTCTAGATCATCCTCCTTTCTTACCCAGTAAAAGTCTTATGGTATGATTTATCTATTTTGGGTTAAAAGTGAGGGCATTATAGAGAAGTTCCTGTCTTTTGCATGAAAGATAAACTTAGATTTTATATATATATATAAAATCTTAGATATAATCTTAGATAGATATATAGTATATAAAGATTTGGTTGTATAGTGTTTTCTCAAAATAAGTACCTGGCTAAAGGTCACAAAAGAAGGCACCATCTTTTTTAATATTTCAAAGAAAAAACAATGATATTTGTAAAGTCTAATAAGTGTGGGTTATATATTATTAATTGCATGGAATGGTAATGGTCCCATCCCCATTTTGAGAAATGGATAAATTTAGACAAAGAGAGAATGAATTTTTCAGTCAAAGTCATAGAACTACTAAATGGGAGAACTAAGCTCAAATTCAGGTCTGATCCTAGTGTCTCTGGAATTTCTAGTACTCCAGGTGATCACAGTTCAAAAAGTAGATGGGGGTTAAAAATTATTCTAATTAAATTCATGAGCATTTCCCTATCCCCTATGAACACAATGTCCATTAAGACCTTTGAAATATGGGAAGTGTTCAAATGAATTTAAAGAATTTTGTTTGAAGTTGAAAAAAAAAAAAGCCTGAATAAATTATTCAGAATCAGCTACTTAGCCATAATTGCTTGATTTGAAAATCATATTATGAGGTAGCTTACAAATTATTATATGGACAAGGTTTGCTTGTATTCATAATGTATAAATAAGGAAGAATGCCAATATGGAGAATTAATACAGTAGCTTCAAGAGGAAAGTTTTACGGTATTTGGGATATTTTGTGGGATGTATATTCCAATCAACTGGATTTTAAAGGTACATACTGTCATCAACAAGCCATAATTGCCTTTACATAATTTACTGAAATCTCAAATTATGTATTGTGTGCTTTATACTTTGATGTAAAGGGAAAAGGTGGCAAACTTTAAAAGTACAGCATTTGAGAGGCCTCTGCTAATGAAACCTCAAGTGATTTAGAACAATCTGCACAATGAGGACAATGAGAAGAGCTGGGTGCCCCCAAGACACCATGGCCAGGACAAGGGCGGGGAGGGTCTAACGAGTATGCCTGGTATTTAAGGATTGCTTTTCTCCTGCGGGCATTGACCATCCATCTGTTTAGGGGCTGCTGAGAGGTTGAACAACGTTTTTGAAAGCATCTGGGTTTAAGAATAGAATATCTGTCAGTAAAGGTTCCCAGATGATCCTTCTTTATGTTAAGTTTGTATCTCAAATGGCTATACCTTAGTAGTAAGGGAAAGAGAGGGAATAGGTACTGATGAGGATTTCAACTCACCTCTGAATCACCTTAATAATTAAGACAATCTCTAAAATGTGACCGAAGTGATCTGGTTCCAGACACTGCCAAGGGCAAATGAAAATAATGAATGAATAAGGTAAGGTAAGATAACTTTCTCAAGAAAATTGAGAGGTCTCAATATTTCTTTAAAAGTTCTGTAAGTACAAGATAAATAATATCCATGCACACAAGGGAACAAGAGACAATCATAACAAAACAAAACCAAAAAAACTGAAAACCCCACAAAACTAGCACATACAGCAGACAATTATACAGGTAAACAGAAATTCCAGATATTGGAATCCTCAAATCTTGACTTTAAACTAACTCTCTTCATGTACTATTTTCAAGGATATAAAAGACAAGATTGATAATTTTGGCAGACAGTGTTCAAAAATGGGATTACTGAACTAGAAATTTAGATGACAAGATCATGAGCAGACTGAATGCAGCTGAGGAGAAAATTAATGAACTGAAAGAAAATATATGTTAAAAAAGAAAAAGAAAAATGGAGTGATTGAAGAACAGAAAATGCAAAAAGAATAAGAATATAGAAGATACAAGGGAAAGGTTTGGATTTATGGATGGAGAAGAGAAAAACAATGAGATAAAAGTAATATTTGAAGAGATAATGACTAAGAATTTTCTAAAACCAATTAAACACATCAAACCAAGTATTCACAAAGTTTTATAAATGCAGGAAGAAAGAACAAATAAATAGAAATCCACACCTAGTCACCTCTTAGCACAACATCTGAAGAGAATAAGAGATAAAAATTTTAAAACAGCCAGAAGGGAGAAAAATAAATATTATGATCAAAGGAGCAACAGAATGGCAGTTATCTTTCCAACATGAAAAACGAAATCCAGAGGACTTGTCTTGATTATCTCTAGTCTGCTAAAGGCAAATAACTTCCAAATTAAAAAAGTATATACTTGGTGTAATATCCTTCAAGTATGTATTGACTGGGAGGTGACATGAGGGATGCTTTTGGTCACTGATAATATTCATTTTTGACATGGGTAGTAGTTACATGGGTGTTCACTTTGTGATGATGTGATAACTTGTACCATATAGGCTGGTCCCGTAGGTGGGTCTTATCTAGTCCTGATGCACTTAAATGTAACCGATACACCAATGACTTTCAGAACCCAGTGATCTAAAATATAGTATATTAATAGAAAATTCGGGGCCAACAGATGAGGAGACAATTGGCCATTGAAAGAGATTTTATTACTCACAGTTTCCAAGAGGAAAGAGGGGACATGCCCTACCACAGCATAGTGGAGGGGGGCACACAGAGAAGCACCAAAGTCAGTCACGAGGCAGGGGGAGAGGGACAAACTGTGGGCAAGAACCTTTATTGTGATTTGTGTGGAAAGGGATGGGAGAGGCAGAGTTATCAGGATTGGAGTTGGCTAGTTTGAATAATTTCAGCAAGCTCAGAGGCATAGGGGCTGTCCCTGTTGTGTAGTCCTGGGTCCTGCAGTGATTAGCGCAGGAGGACGGGGGCTTGATTGTGAGAGTCCAGTAAGTTAGGTGGTTGGGGGTGTGGACTCTAGATTCGTTGGTTTGTATTTGAAAAGTGTAGCTCTGGAAAGAGGACTTCTGGCAGGAAGGGGATGAGGAGGGCAGGAGGCCAAAGCAAGATGACCCAAACACACTATCTAGTTGTCCCAAATAAGGCATGTTCACCATATGCATACAGAACAGATATTGAAGCATCAAGTTTACAGAAGCCAGTAACACGGTTGATATATCCAATTAATTAGGCACTTAGCACAATCTTATATTTGAGTTATAAATTCTCCATGGTTTGGCTAGAATTCTCAACTCAATCTATTTGATTGAAGCATCAAGGTAATTGACAAAATTTATAAACACTGATTATAACATTGATAAATGATGGAAGACTCTAAATTAAGTTTTTGAAGCAGTTTCTCATACTGAACATCGTTTAATTAATCCTCTAGGAGCTCCAGCACATTTTCTATCTCCATTTTCATAAAGGAGGGAACTGAAGCTCAGCAAGTTTTTCTGTTGCCCAAATTTATAAGTTAGGCATTGCTGTAGCCAGATCTGCTACTCTAGCAACCTGAAGTCAAATCTTTATTAGCTGTATCATGGAACATCTTGGCTGAAACCTTCTAATTTAAAACGTGAGGCCATTTCTTACTTACAAACTTGTATAACTTCAGCCATTCACCACTGATGCTATTAATCACCAAAACCCCACAAGTTTTATACTTTTCCTTTGTTAGTACTTTATATTGGCAAGTCCCTGTGTAGCACTCAGAAGACTGGAGGAAGTTCAATAGTTAAATAATAGGACTTAACCCAGGGAGAGTTATATCCACATCCTAACGCATTTCAGTGCAAAGAGTCAGAACTAATATGCAAGCTCCATGAAAACCTGCCTTCCAAAGGACTTGCCGATGTAAGTGATGACTGTCATTTTACATGGCACCTTCTGATGTTCTTATTTTCACAACACCAGTAAATTAGTATCCCCCAATGCTTTTTGTTATTCCTATTGTTAAACACACACACACACACACACACACACAAAACTGAAGGTTGGTTAAAAGGAAGATGTCATGCTGTTATCCTACTTGTTAAGCTGTTACATAGTTCTTCTGTCCTCTCTCTCTTCCCTCTTTGTGTGTCCATCAGCTGAATCTACTTGGGAATTTGGGTTAGAGAGGTTGTGTCAATGTAATTTGGGGATCAAAAGTGCCCATTTACTTATTTGGGTGTTATATCATAAAAAACAGATGTCCTCCTAACTGAACAACATTAACTACTAGATAAGAAATATCCTGAGTATAGACTAATGTGACTTTTCCTTCATTCATAGCAAACATCCTAAACTCCAAGAGTTACACAAGTGAGTTCAGATATTCTGATCCAAAAAACACCAGCAGGTTGAACATCTCCACTGGGTTGAGTTTACTGATTGAAATGTCTGGTCTCAATTGCCAGTCCTTCTGGTGTGCTTTCTCCAGATGACATAAGGAAACGTCTCTTCCTGACAAGAGATGAAACATTTCTGCCAGCTGAGGTGACATTGTGTTCACTCAATAATGATACAAGGCCCTGAGATCCTTCAGCAAGAAAAATAACAAAAAATCCTCATTAGCTAACTGAGGGAGAATGAAGGTCATCCCACAGAGAGAATGTCATGCGTGCACGTCACCTAGAACATTTGCTCTTCATTAATTCTGTAAGCCCAAGCTGGGCTGACATCTAGTAGCATTTTTAAACTCTGTCCTCTGTCAGAAATGATGGTTAGGGTGTTTGTTTCCTCTGTAATGTACTTAAGAGAACATTTTATGATCATTTGCCTGCACGTCAGGTCAATGATTTCAAATAATGCTTTAGGACATAATATGATTAGATTTAATATTGGTAATAGTTTGGATTTCTCTGATGAAATAAATAAGGACTGTAGTCATGTATTCTAAAGAGCTTATTACACAAATTCATAAAACCCCTATCATTCTTAGTGATGATATTATGTAAAGTACTGGTTTAGTTACGGCCCTGTTTTTTAAAAAAGTGCTTATTTACAGGAAGAGAACTTTAAGTCATTTATTTCATCTAAAAAAGATTCCCTTAGAGTGAAACAAATTTAATTAGTCCATCAGTTATATGGTAGATATATATTTTCTACCTGCTACTATTTAAGTTTAGAATTTTCTCATTATTGGATAGAAAAACAACAAAAACATACTTATATTCTAAAGAGTGTTGTGAAAATAACCTTTAAGAAACATACATATTGTTTCTTCTGTCAGGATGTTTGGTAATTTATCTTATGATATCTATCCATCAATTCTATAAACTGAGACAACTTTGTCTTTGACAACGGTACAAAACCCTTAAGTTTTTAGTAAGAAAGGGCATCTTTTTAATAGAAATAAAAAGATTATTAAATAGATGTTTCTTTTCATGGGCACATACGCTTTTAGCAATTTTCAAGCAATCTTAATTATTGAGTGTGCTACATAGAATTATCCTGTCAAGTTTTGTGTAATAATACCACCTTGATACGTACTGCGAAAGTCACGGTCTTAAAAGGAAAATAACTATGGTAACACCACGTATAATAAGAACCACGTGTGACTATTCAGCTAATAATACAAAATTTAAAAGTCATTTGTCTACCTAATTGTATTAAAAATTTAAGACTGAAGACAAGTAACAATTCTAATGAGATTTTATATCCAAGTATACAATATTAAGGTCAGCATTTTATTACTATCTCATAGAAGCGTTTAATTCTTTCAGCTTTAATTTCTTTGAGAAACACAGAAGGGTCAACAAATAGATAAGGAGACAACCTTATCAGCTTAAATTAAGGTTAAATTAGGCTAAGTTTTGGAAATAAAACTCCAAATATGTCTTTAAAAATACATGTGTATATGAATTTGAAATTACATTAATTTGAAATAGTGTAGCATACATTAATGTGAAACCAATTTTATGTGCAAAATCCTAAATAATGTAAAGTATGTCAGTTATCATATAATTTCAAATTGCAAAATGTGTTGTTACTAATAATGCTAGGCAGTAAGCCATTGGCAGGTAAATGGAAATCTCTCAGTTGTCAACATTTATCTGATTTTATGCAAGATGTGAATTATAAAGTACTCCAGGAGCATATTCTTATAAAATGCCAGTGCCCAGGACTGAAGAGTGGATAATACCTGCCTGAAAGAAAAAAATATATCTATGTATGTATATGTATATACATGTATATATATGTGGCTAAATATAAATTCTTTCACTGAAGAAAAATTTTTACTCTACTGAAACATTGTTATTTTCAGGAATATTGCTTCAAAAATGGAAAATTGGTATTCTTCCCTATTGATTCTACTTGTTTTGTAAACAGTGATTTAAGGGAAAAATTAACATTCTGTTTTTAAGCATTTCCCTGATGTGACTCTGCTGCTCTCCCTATTTCTGCTCGTTCTCCTGCAGAAAGACAAGGCCAAACCCCTAGGCACTGTCTTCTCACTCATATTTCAGGCTGCACGTCTAATGAAAGTCAATGAGAAACGTCTATCTGCTCTAGTTTTCCATTGAATTCCACTTGCCTGTGATGCTATTTGCAAGTCAATTGCAAAGCCAGACTCATTTCCCTTTTCTGTGTCATTCGTTGGAATATATTGGCTGATGGAAGACAGAGACAGGATATAACCATATGTATTAAAGCTGTTACTTTGCATTTATACATCTCTCCTTTTATGGTGTGTTATTATTATTTGGGATTTCACTTAGAAATGATTGGTCTCCTCAATTTACTGTGTAATTGCTTAATTCTATCATTTTATGGAAAAAAAAGTAAAGTAACAGGAGAAATCAAAATCAAAACAGAGCTTTATTCTACCATTATTCCCATCCAAACTAATCATAAAGATTTGCAGGGAGGGGCTGTTTTAAGAAATGTTTTAATGCAAATTATACATACTTATACATTTATAATGACTACTATCATAACTAATATCATTTAATTCAATGAAACAACATAAACACTGTAATAGAATTTCATTTTATGATTTAACCTATGACCTGCATCTCAGAATAGGATATACTTCAGACCAAAGTTTCTGTAGTAGGATATTACTATTTCTCAGATTTCCTTGTTTCCTCCCTCTGAAAATTTAATGTGTATAGATTATAAAGTGTTGCCCCAAATTACATTTTCTAATCACTGTTTTCTCGGTTCTGTATATCTCTCTTCTGTTTTGTCTGTTTTCACCTCTAGTATTTCTCTTTTCTAAGCAAGCTTGAAGATGTTGCCCTAAACAGCTCTCTGTAAGTATAAAAATAACCCTCTTTTAACCAACCAACAAAATCCAAAATGCCCTCTCTTCTTCTCCCCAAAAGAATTTGTAGACATATTCTCTCTCTGTTTACCTCTTTCCCTCCCTCCTGCACACTCCAATAATCATGCACCGTTGTCTGCCTTCCTTAGTAGAACCAATCGCCCCAAGTCCAGGTCAGTTACATCTTTACCTGTCTTTTCCAGTGTTTTCCCTTGCCTGGAATGCTCTTTCTTCTGTTGGTGGGGGTGCAGAGGAGCACAGAATGGGATACGTCTCCATCTTTTAATATTTAGCTCAAGTGGCTTCTACTTGTTACCTTTCCCAGGTATGTCTACCCCAAGCACTTGACTATGAAAGTCAAGCAATCATATACTCCCATTTTAATTATAAACTGCCCATTTCATGTCTTTGATAGCACAAATTTATTGTAATTTTTCACTTCTGTGTATGTCCAACCCAAAGGAACTGTACATTTCCTAACGTCTTACTCAACTTTCTATTCCATAAACCTAATCAAGTGCCTGACATATAGTTATTCTTTAATATATACTGAAAAAATGAATTTAGGTATCTGGACCTTCCTTCCAGGCCTGCTTTCACTCTTGTTTTTCTGCAAAAGATTCTTTCTCATTCCTTCTCCTAGTACAACAGAGTCTTATTTTCTTCCAATTTCAGAACTGAGTTTTGAATTCTTTTCTGAGAGCCTGTTTTCTTCCTGCCACCATCTTCCTCTTTATTATGAATTGTTGATTTTCATCCCTGCTATTTTAAAGTCCATCATCCAACACAGGAGCTTTCAACTGTATCCAATCCTCTAAAAGAGGCGCTTCATTAGTCATCTTATTACTAAATCCTCAATGTTTATCCAAAGCATATTTTGGTCTAAGCCTTTGCTTATAATTTGCTAGTGTTGTTCCAAGTCTCTCTTTTGCCCAAATGCAAAGCTCCTACATAGGTATATTATAAAGTGAACGTGGTTGCTACTGTTAATAGGATGGACTTCTTCCTCTTCTTATTCTCCTTCTCCTCCTCCTCCTGTTTTTTGGTCACTTCTTTATATCTATATCTTGAGGAAACAACTATAGGTGATGTAATGGCAAACAACATTTTCTATAAAATGATGCTACTCAAAGTGTGGTCCAGTGAACAGAAGCACTGATAACATCTGGGAGCTTGTTAGAAATATAGACTCTCAGGCCCCACTCCAGACCCATAGAATCAGAATCTCAATTTTAACAGATTCTTCACAATATTGTTTTGCACATTACATTTTGAGGAGCACTGATGTAGACTAAGTCCACTAGTCCACAAGAACAACACATAGAATAGTGAAACAATATAACACTATTTTAAAATATATCCATCTGTGCTTCTATACTCAGTGGCTATGCTGTAAAAAGCTGATAAACATAAGTTTCCTAAATTTCAAAGGAAATAGGTGATTCTATGCACAGATCAAGAATGGATGTTTCTGTTCGGAGATCAATGCCATTGCACAATGAATAGTTGTCAACTAAGGGGCAAGCACTGCGTTAAGGTTATTTATTGGGATATAGCTTACAAAAGGGAGAGTCCCTGCCATTACAGAATTAGCAGGTACCATGACGAGAAATGCAATACGTTAACTGACAATCACGGTTTAGTGTGATGTTGTACTGTAGTTGCTGAGGGACGGGGTCAAGGGGAGCACAAGGGATGCCAAGAAGACAGAGGAACAGCAATATACACTGCACTAACAGGATCAGGGAAGGCTTCCTGGAGGAAACTGCTTCTTGTGATCATTGTAAAGCAGTAAAAACTGAAAAGTTGTAAGTCAAACTTAGTTTTACTGTGGCATAGGGCCAATCTCAATCATTATACTTATGTATTACAAATATTCCTCTCGGTTAAAGTTGTAGAGATGTAAAAGGGAAACTTTAAATTAAACCAGATACTCCACAAACAGATTTATAACTGGTAATGTATCTTTGCAGTGCATGAGCCTTTCTTCAGAGGTAGTCAGCAAGAAAAATGTGGGGACAAGGGCAAAAGTCAGAGCGCTTCATGCCTGTGTAGGAATGTTAGGCATCTTTGGGAAGATTGATCCTCCTTTCTTTGATGGAGTCAATAGCATTTAAAGGATTATGTAAATTGATACGTAAATTGAGTTTTAAGTTCCTTCTTTAAAATCCCCCTTTCCAGATGATCTCAACTCTGTTCCTTATATATAAATAAAATACAGTAGTTGAAATTGTGTCAGTCCTGTAAAAACATACTCATAACATCTGTCATGAAGTTTTAAGTGTAAATCAAGTTTTCTCTAAATTAGAATGATACTTTTCTTAGTTGCGCAGTGGCTACTGGTGTTTGTTTAATCCCTAGTCTATAATTCATCATAAATATCATATATCATATGTGCTTTTTGGTGAATATTGTCCAATAAAGTAATTACAAAGAAAAGGACACTTTCCCAATCGTTAGTATTTTAATTGCAAAAGACTTAGCTTTGCTGCAGACGCTCTTAGAGTCGTATGCTAAAAATACAGGTTTTTTCTTGGAAATTAGGGGCATGTTTTGCAACTGAGGAGAGAAAAAATAAGGTCCCCAGTTCTCTTGGTGCCTTTTCCCCCTCCTATTCCCTTTTTCAAGATCCTTGACCTACTTTGTCATTTTAATACTTTATTTCCCTCCTCTCCAGTTTCTTATTCCCTTGACTATCCCTTACTTTCTCAACACCTAACAGCCAAACAAAATTGATCAAATGGAAAGAGAAGGATTTTCCTTAGGGATGTAGGTTTAAATTTATTTCATTCCAAATTCAAAATTTCTTAAATTCTTGAAGTGGAAATTAACAGCTGGTATAAACTTTTAGCTTGCAATCACCTCCTGAAACTTTCATGAAATTGGAAGAAAATTTACGTTGGCAGAGCCATTCAAGTTATCCGTTATTATGTGTTATCTTCCTACATAAATATCTAGTTATTTTTAGTTAATGAATTAATGAGCTGCTCCTTGAAATATGATAATTAACCACCGTTTGACTGATAGAAGAAATAAACTCTCTGATGGGGAAATGAGAGGCTTTCAGGAATTTTAATCCCTTATGCAAAGCATATTTGAGGCAAATATTACTACCCTGCACACTTCCCCTTGTTAGGGAAAGCTGTTTTCATTTCCATCAATCTCAGTCTATTTATTTAGAAATTACTGAGTTATTAGAGCTGCTGTCTGGTCTCTGGTGTTTAATTTTCACTCGGCATCACATTTAGAAATCCTAGCTGCTGACGAAGTGCTATGTGGTTCCATTTCTGCATCTTCCAGTCCTATAAAATGAATCTTGCTGTGAAAAATGAAGATTAATGGGCTTCATAATGACTCTCCCCTGCTAAAACTAATCTGAATAAAGAGGAAAGGAAGAGTGTGTGTGCATGGTGCTGATGGTGAGGAGAGAGTGAGATGGGAAGTGAAACACACACACAAAAAACAGTATGGATTTCTGGATTCCTTCGGATAAAAATAAGCTATAATGGCATGGAGGTTCCTCAAAAAATTAAACACAGAATTACCACATGCTCAGCAATATATACTTATGGGTATATACACAAAAAAAATTAAAAGCAGGGAGTCATATACATACATGCATGTTCATAGCAGCATTATTCAGAAGAGCCAAAAGGTGGAAGGAACCAAGTATTCATCAACAGATAAATGGATAAATAAAATGTGATATATACCTACAATGGAATATACAAGCCTTAAAAATGACTGAGATTCTGACGAGTGCTACAACATGAATTAACCTTGAAGATACTATGTTAAGTAAAATAAACCAGTCACAAAAGGACAAATATTATATAGACCCATTTATATGAAGTATTTAAAGTTGTGTAATTCACAAGTAAAGAAGTTAGAATGGTGGTTGCCACGAGCAGGAGTTGGGGTAATAGGAAGTCGTTTAATGGGGCACAGTGAGTTTTGGTAGATGAAGAGTTTTGGAGGTGGATGGTGATCATGGTTGCACAACAATGCGAATGCACTTAACGCTACCGAATTGTACACTTAAAATTGTACACATAAAAATTTTATGTTATGTATATTTTACCACAATACACAAACAAAAAATATGACACAAACCTAATAACCAACTCATGAACCAAGTAACAACTTCTTACAAGTACAGCATTTCAAAATATAAGGAATAACCATTTCAAATATGTGTTGCCTTCTTTTTAAAATTGTTAGTAGTTTTTCAAAGGCTCCCCAAACAGGTATTAGTCATCAAAGGATTTGACCCTGTCTTTAAGGGAACAGGGACTCTGGGTACTCCCCATCAGATACCTTAAGCCCCGACAACCTTGTCCTTCTATGTTAAAGCAATGTCACAGACTGCTGATTTCTCTGAAAACAATTTTAGGTTTTGGAGATGAAAGCACTGACACAGGTAGTGCTTCTATGTTAAAAAAGAGACACAGTTCAAACAGGGAGTTGATAAATAGGGTGTGCTTTGTCAACTTGTGGATTTTCGATCATTTTCACGCCTTCACAGTTAATGACAGCAAACTTCATTACTCCTCCTTTTACAAATGTCAAGTTCATCTGGACACCTGAGAGTGTTCTGGCAGTACCTCTTCTATGGATGGTGGCAGTTTCCCAAACCCAGGTTACATACTTGACTTTTTAGTTATGTAAAAGTGTATTTGCTATGAATTCACAAACAGTCATGCTTATTTTTCCTCCTTAATTAATCTAATTAATTAAGTATTAGAAGTAGTCTAGGTGTGAGATTCACATAGATTAGAGTATTTGGAGGAATCCTAATGCTTCTTGTTTTGGGTTTGTAAAACAGGAAATTTAATAAAATGTGAAAGGCATAACAACTTTGTTAGTATGAAATGTGTGCTTTTTATTTTTGTCTATTTTTTGTCGCTGCATATTTTTAATAACCATATTCTCAATGAATATTAATTATGATTGGAATTAAACACAATTTCTCAGCAGCATCTAATGCATCAAGCAATAAATTTGTAATCAGTATTTTTTTAGGTATGAAGAATGTCCACTTTTTGAATGACAGTGAACAAGTTACTAAAGTCCAATTTCCTTTCTCCTCTTTCAGTTTCCAGAAAGTGTTACACACCATTGCTCTTTGCTTAATAGTGTGACATCCTGAGGCAGGCTTAAGTCTGACTCTGTTGAAGGTGGTCACTGATTCAGTGGCTTCTGTCTTCTTAGTAAATCAAACGATATAGCCCTCTTTTCCCACTCTTTTTTCAATTTAGTTTAATACTCTCTAGAAATTCCCAGTGCCTTTCTTTGCTAGGAATCTTATACATATTAACATTCATGGTAGTGGGCAGGGATTACTGTAAAAGGATTGACAGTGTCAGTGAACTACAGCTCTAGGGACAGGGATCCTATTTGATTCTATTCCATAAGATCAAAATAGGGTTATTTACAGCTGTGTTACAAAGTGTGATATATTTATAACAATACCTGGTGTTTGTTGAATATACGAAATATACCCAGGCCCTGGGCTAAGCATTTTACAAGCTCCACCTAGTAGGATACCTAAGATAATTTAAAGGGTTGCACAAGCATTCCATTAAACTAAGTAGAACAACAAAGAAAAAGTGAGTCCCTTTTCAACGGTCTTTCAATCCTGATTAAATCATGTTGAAAGTACTAATTTGGTGCTAGTCTGTTTTCAACACCTCTGTAGTTGCTGGTAATCTTCCTCTTTCATAAAGAAAGAACCTTAGGGATAACTGATGACTATATTCAGCTAGATTTTATTAATGCTGTTTTGTATTTGTTTTCACTGTATTTATGATCAGCAATACAGGTATTCAATCAGTACTGGTGACAAAAAGTCTTTTTTGTAAATAAATAAGGTGGAGATAAAAACAGTCAATGTAAAGAGAAACAGTAAAGTATAATTCAGTAGTATTCAGATATGACAAAATCAAGAAAGTGATTGATAGAAGAATGACCAGAGTAAATAAAACGTTGTAGAATTGATCTTTGAACAACATAGGTCTGCACTGCATCATTCCACTTATACAGAGATATTTTTCAGTAGTAAGTACTAAAGTTCTCCACGGGCCATGGTTGAATATTCAGATATAAAGGAACTGAGGATATGCAGGGCCAAGTATAAATTATCGGTGGATTAATCCCTGCATTATTCAAGGGTGAACTACAGTAGAAAATAGGGTGACTACAGATCTAAGACCATGAGGGTTGACTAAAAACTAAAAGGGTGAGCTATTTGTGGATTCAACATGAATCACCAAGAACACTGTCTACGCTGGTCACTGTGTCCAGAGCTATGAATATGATATTCATAAACCCTGACTCAGTGAAGCACATCATTTGTCAGGGGAGAGGGGCATTAAACAGATTATTACAGTAAAGTGTAATGACACTTCCTATTAAAAACTTTATAAAACAAACAAAACAAAAAGCTCATAGGGCCTGGACTTCTTCTTAGAAATTATACATCCAAAAGAATTATATTGACATTCAAGCAGATAAAATTGGATTTATTTGATTATTCATTTAATCAAAAAAGCTTGCTTCCTATTGGACTGTAGATACGTTTTCAGACCTCTCTGAGTCTCAGCTCCATAATCACTACAGTTGTGAGGATTAAAGAAAGTGGGTTTTGTAAAGTGCTTAGCTCACTGCCTTGCACATCTTATGAATTTAGTAAATGATAATCATTTTTATTAATGTGTGTCTATAATGTGACAGTGGCTGTCAAGTGATTAACATCAAAGTTACATATAGCTTCTGTCTAGTAAAAAGGAGATGGAAGATAATTCCAAGCAGAAGACAGAGAATCTATGAGATTAGTAAAACCACAATGACTCACAGGTGCAACTGAAACATGAGAGGTAAATGGTGAGACATGAACTTAGAAAGGTAAAATGATAAAATATGTGTAGCTAAATAAGCAATTTAGTTAAGTAATAACTTGACTCTATGTTTCAGTGTCTTTATGGCTTTTTTGCTTGACAAACCCCCTAAAATTAGGTTGATGTCATACATTTTTCATCATAAATTCAGTAGCAAAGGATGTGACTTCTATGGAGTTATAAACAACACTGAATTTAAAATAAATCTTAAATATGTTGAATAAACCCATTTTCTATAGTTAATATGAAAATCATCATCTCTTTTGAAAATAGATAAACAAATTCACCTTTAATAGTTGACAACTTAATATCATCAATTTTTCTTCTTGAATTCTACTCCATTTTCCCTATGGAGTTATTTTTTCTGACATTACAGTTATATCCTGGAATATTTTTATAAGCTATCCTACCATAATGCTCTATTAAAAATGATAAAAATTGATTTTAAAAATTTCTGTGCCCAAAAGACTTCAGATATTGTTTTCCTTTAGACTGAATTTTAAGAAAGATTGCTACTGCTATACAACATAAAATATTATAGATTTTAATCAAGAATTACTCAAAATAACAAAATTTTATTTGAGCTTTATTCTTTAATAACCATGTTAAGACATTTTATAATTAGTTCATATAACCACAAATAAAAATGTTAAGTAAGCATCAAATCTATGTTCATTTTTATTTCACAGATATAAGTCTTGAGAATTCGGCCATTAATATGTAGATAGGCAAAGGAAGAATTATATTCTACCCTGGCATTCAATTCATATCAATTGTTTTAGATATTTTGTCAAAATCACATAGTATTGTTTCTCAAAAAAATGTAGGCAAATTTTATTGGAAACAAAAAATAGTAAACTGTATGACTCACAAAGGTACTTGTTATCTTGTCATTAGCTTTATTCATTTTCTCAAACTAACACTGATGTTTTGAGTTTTGCTTTTGCTCAGCATCAGGTTTCTACTTGCTCATGCAGTGTGCCATAAGACTAAAAGGTATGCTTTCTTTTTAAAGTGGAAAAAGGTCAACAAGCCATGGTGCCTCAGCCATAGATGTCTAGGAAATATATATATACTCTAGGAAAGAGTATATATAGTATTTAATCTGGTCTAGTCTACATCTATATTCTCCATATCTTTTGGAAATTACTTCTATAAATATAAAGCCATCAAAATGTTTTAAGTAGGAAAAATATCTCTTACTGCTTTAGTTGTCAGAAAATAATTCTAATGTCAACAGAGAGGATTAATTGAGTGGAGGGTTGATTTATTAGGAGGGTCTTGCAATATTTACATGGAAAATATGTAACATCTTTCAGGATATTATATTTCCTAAAAATATATTTTAAAAGCAAGATCAACAGACTTTAGTGATTGAGGATTTTTAAAGAATAACTCCAGGTAAGTTCAAAAGTCACTAATCAACTTACTGATTTTGGGTATCAATGCCATTAACTAGTAGCAGAAATACAGAGGGAGAATATACTTAAGAAAATTTGACTTGAGCACTGAATTTAAGATGCATGTGGAATATTCATAGGATATCCTAAAGATATTTACATATGCAACTCTGGAAAGAAGTGGAGTTTAGAGAAACATGGTTGAATAAGAAGTCCCTTGTAATACCCTACCCTCAACAACAATAATTTGGCATCAATCCATAAACACACATACTTTTGTAGGAGCTGAGGGATCCAGGACCATATGCTAAGAAACCCAGAAGGATTTTCATTCACTCATGTGTTGGGTAACAGGCATATAGAACACAGAAGTGAGAAGCGGGTGTAAAAGGGTAGAAATTTTGTAGGCAATTGCAGTGAAAGATGTTAGAGTAAAATAGACCATGATATCTATAAGATGTTTTGTGTAAGCTTCATAGTAATAGCAAAGCAAAGGCCAGCAATAGATACACAAAAGAAAAACAGAATGGAATCAAAGTATGCCACTACAAAAAAAATCAATTCAAAATGAAGGCAACAAGAAAGAGAGAAAGGAAAAAAAGGACAACAAACAAGTCAGAAAACTATTAATATGATGGCATCAGTAAGTCTTTATCCATTAATAATTATTCTTATTGTAAATGATTTAAATTCTCAAATCAAAACGCATATAGTAATGGATGGATATGAAAAACCAGCCTAATTATATGCTGCCAGCAAGAGACTCACTTCAACTTCAAGAACACACACAGGTTCAAAGTGAAGGGAGGAAAAAAAGGTATTCCATGTAAGTGGAAGACAAAAGAAAGCTGGGGTAGCTATACTTACACCAGACAAGACAAATTTTTCAGCCAAAAACTGTAACAAGAGACAAAGAAGGTCATTATGTAATGATAAAGTTGTCAATTCATCAAGGGGATACAATCATAAATACATATGCACCCAACATCAGAGCACCTAAACATATTAAACAAATACCAACAGATCAGAAGGGAGAAATAGGTAATAGGGTGTTAATAGCAGCAATAAATCACACAGACAGAAAATCATTCAGGAAACATTGCACTTAAAGTATAATTTAGAACAAATAGATCTAACATATACACACATAATATTCCATACAACAGCAGCAGAGTACATATTCTTCTCAAGTATACATGGAACATTCCCCACATAGACCATATAATAGATCACAGAACAAGTCTTAACAAATATAAGAAGATTGAAATCATGCCAAATATCTTTTCCAACCACAATAATATGAAACCAGGAGTCAGTAACGGGAGGAAAACTGTAAAATTCACAAATACGTGGAAATTAAACACCACACTGCTGAACAACCAGTTAAAGAAGATATCAAAAGAGAAGTCAAAAAATATGTTGGGACAAATGAACATGAAATTACGACACACACCAAGACTTATGGGATAGTGATAAACATCTACATTAAGAAAAAAGAAAGATTTCAAATAAACAACATACCCTTACACCTCAAGGAATTGCAAAAAGGTCAAAGCTAGCAGAAAAGAAGAAGAAGAAGAAGAAGAAGAAGAAGAAGAAGAAGAAGAAGAAGAAGAAGAAGAAGAAGAAGAAGAAGAAGAAGAAGAAGAAGGAGAAGGAGAAGGAGAAGGAGAAGGAGAAGGAGAAGGAGAAGGAGAAGAAATAACAAAGATCAAAAAGAAAGTGAGCAAAATAGAGATCAGAAAACAACAGAAAAGATCAACAAAACTAAGAACTGTTTTTTGAAAATAAGGAGATTGAATCAATAAGCAAAATCCCCTAACAAGGAAAAGCCAAGGACAAGACGGTTTCACTGGTGAATTCTACTAAACATTTAAAGAAGAATTAATACCAATTCTCAAACTGTTTCCAAAAATTGATAGAAAGTAACACTCCCAACACTTACGAGTACACCCAAGTCAGTTACGAATATTACCAGACTGGAAATCTAAAGGCCAATAACCCTGATGAACACAGATACAAAAAACTATCAAAAAAAAAATTAATAAACTGAATCCAGCAGCACATTAAAAGGATTATACACCATAATCAAGGGATTTAACTCTGGGATGCAAGGACAGCTCAACATACGTAATCCATAAATATATCATTTTGATAGAATGAAAGATAAAAACCAGATGATCATTTTAATAGATGCAGGAAAAGTGTCTGATAAGATACCATATCCTTTCATGATAAAAGCTCTCAATGAGTTTAGTATAGAAGGACTGTAACTCAGAATAATAAAGGCCATAATGACAAACCCACAGTGACACAATACTCAACATTGAAAAGCTGAGAGCCTTTCTTCTAAGATCAGGAACAAGATGAGGCTGCCCACTTATACCATTCATACTCAACATAGTAGTGAAAGACCTAACCAGAGCGATCAGGTGAAAAAAAAGAATATAAAAGGCATTCAAATTGGAAAGGAATAAGTAAAATTATCTATCTTTGCAGACAATGTGATGTTATACATAAAAAAAATTCTAAAGACTCCACAAAAAAACCGTGAGTTCTAATTAACAATTCAGAAAAATTGCAGCACACAAATCAACACCTGTTGCCATGTCTGTGTCAAGTCCTAAATGAAAGAGCTACCAAAACAAATATGAAGAAGAGAGTTCAATGGCTCATTGGTCACTCTACTCTGATACATATTTAAGGTTTGCCATGATGGGTCACTAACCCTTAAAAACACTGATGGTAAAAGAACAAGATGTCTATGTTAGAATCTGCCTTCGGTCAAACATTGATGTCCTGCGAAACCTTCTTTTGAGTCTTACTACCGAGAAGTCTAATAACCAGTATTATCAGGAAAAGTTTTATGGTTCATTTGCTGTTGTTATTAATTCATATTAAAATGAAAGTGCATGCTACATACTTATATGAGTATCTATTAGATACTCATATAAGTATCTAATAGAGTATCTATTAGAAAGTTGGTACATATTGATTATCCATACAAGTTTTAAGTATTTATATGTTAAAGAAAAATTGTTCTTAACTTTTTAAACGAACATTTTCTGCCATACTAAATTTACTATTCCAAATATAATTTGAAATTTATACTATTCTTACATTTTGTTAGGATTCTTTTCTTTATCTTCAGTGAAGATAGTAAACTAATTTAGAAATGAATGGTATCGGTGAGTGAACTGAACATACAGTCAGTACAAGACCTACTTGAAGCTCTTAATTTCTCACTTTGCCAATCATATTTTTTATATCACAAGTACTTCTTAGCTCTGGCACCCATATTTATGCCCCTTCCCCCACAAAAAGAGAAAGAGAACACAAAGATTTTGTCTCATTTTGAAGTCAGGAGGCAGACTGGCTGATAAGATTTAATGTCCCAGCAATACGATATTCAGTACACTCCCATTGACTTAAGAGGATAGGGGGGAAACTATTTTAAACTTAGATTTACCGGCAATGGCTGAATACATTTTACACTATTTATATGATGATTTGCTGCCTCCACAACTGAAAACTTTTGAGTGCTGGACATATGCTGTCTATCTGCTCTCCACTATTATTCAACGTTTTTACATCTGATTCTTAGCCAGTAGAATGTAAGATGTTCTTGAATATGTTGATGATTTCAATCATTCTACAGTTTTTTGTTTTTTTTGTTTTTTTAATCTTTTGGCAATGGCCTTCACTAAAATTGTTATACTTAACTGTATTTTGTTTATTTAACTTATCCATATTTAAATATCTGTTTACCTTTTTGTAGCAACAGTTATTTAATCTGAGGTAAAGGCCATCTGACCAAAATTCTGGACTTACATCAGGACTTAATGAAAATAATAAAGCTGTGTTTTACAAAGTTGAAATTAAGCTTATTTCTAAAGAGATGAAATATATGCAAGAAGCAATAAATTTCCACCAATTTTTTCTCTCCCTCTCTCACAATGCATAACATAGTATTTTACATATTAAAAATTTTAACTTTTAATTTCTGTCTTATAACATCAAATATTAGTTATCATTGAAGTGTTCTTATCAGAACTTTTATAAAAATACATCATTTCCTTCAGTAAAAAGAATAGGGAAGGCGCAAGGAACATTTTTTCCCTCTGAAACTATCTTCTAAGTGTGACAAATAATTTATTTGAAATAAGATAAGAATAGTTTTAACTCCAAAAAGAAAAATTGCATTTTAAATTGGTTACAGCAGTCAAAATTTAATGGGTAAAAGGAAGTTTGCGATAGTATTATACTAGCTTCATATTCAATGAAATTTTAATTTTCTCTTCAAACAATATTGTCATCACCATAAAATTTTCTATAGTAGAGTTTTACAATTATCTAATTTCAGAAAACTTGAATGTCATTCTCTCCTTTGTTTAAACCATTTTAAAATACACACAGGTAGAGTCACACTTACAATGTTTTTCCACTGCTGGGGTTATTCTTGGAAATGTTGAAAATTTCCATGTACCTACAAATACTTGGTCTCAGGAGAAAGTGGGGAAGCATATAACATAGACAATTTTAAGAATAACCGTGATATGTATTTTGAAGGACCAATTATTGAAAGATTTCTCTATTGAATTATTTCTTTTTTACATCATTTGGCTTACCTTTTCCTCCCTATCAGTTTTTGATCTCGTTTTGTGGGGAGCTTAGGTTTAGTCTACCTTTAAATCCAGTGTACATTAGAACTTTGGAGAAAATGTGAGCTGGGTTAACACTAAAGCTTTGATGAAAGAAAGCCATTTCCTGACAAATGGAGCCTTCTTCTCCCTGTCTCCCCACTGCATGTCTGCACATTTCTTAGTCACTAAGGACAAGAGTTCTGCAAACAGATGTATATCCTAGCTTACTAGTTATTTGACCTTGTGACAATCACTTAACATTTTTGTCTCAATTTCCTTATCTGAATTCAGGGAACAAAATCAATGTTGAGCCTCCTTCAGACAAGCATTGTGAGGATCAGATTATAGACTCTAATGTTACTTTAAGTTGGCAGTTTTCCCAGTAAAAGGAAATATATCCAGTATTTATTTAACATTGTATTTATTATATTGGCTAATTAAGATCATATTCAGGGGAGGTTAAAGTCTGCATGTGTAGACTCATGCAACAAAACTCCAATGCAACAGAAACATTTACAAAGTAAATACAAACAAAACAATATCAATGGTATTCAAAACAACCACTCTAATTCTTACTACAGAGGATATTGTTTTGCTCAAATTTAGTCACCACTTAGATCACCCTACAAATGACTGTCAAATCACAATCCTTTGAATTCAATTCACTGATGCCCCTGGATACCATAAAAAACTGTTTCCACCCTGGTTTTCTCTATAGCATCTACTGTATCATTTGCATGTATTTGACTTTTCATGAGCAATATTGTGTTACTATGTTTTAAGTCGAGTTCTGTTCTTTTTACCAATATACTGAAATAAATACAGCACTGGGCATCCATGATTATAAAAGAAGCAAGCACATATGAGGTAATGATGAGGCAGAAGAAGTACTGTCAAGAAGACAGTAAAATCACACTATGATGAAACCTCTGCTCCAATGACATAACAATTATATATAAAATAGAAAGAAGCTATAAAGATAAAGCATATTTTAACAACTGGACAGACATTATCTCAGGCCATTAAATATAAGCTAATGAGCAGGACTACATCACCTTCTGGGATTAAAATTCAAAGTCAGGTCATGACAGAGGTCAGTTTTTCTGGGGCTACAGAAATTAAAAGTGTTCCCATAAAAGTAAGGCCAGCCACAAAGGCAAGGCAGTGTGATCAGGGATAGAATTCTTAAGTACAGAGTGCAATGGGAATGCATTAGGGGTCAACTATGCAACTATCAGGCTCTAAGGTGAAATCTGAAGGATCAGCCCAAGAATGACCTTCCATCTCTCAAATAATAGAGCACATTGTCTTTGAGAAATTAAGCAAAGCTGGATGTGATTGGATTCAGGAGTGCAAGCTAAATGAATGGTAAAGGATAAAGCTGGAGGAGTTAAAAAAAAAAAAACCCAAATTATGCAACACCGATTAAGCTGTTTTCTGAATACAATAGCTCTGTTAGTGTGAACTACAATCAAGGGAATTTCTTATGGCCATGTTATACTTTACACACTGTGGACTCCAGGTTTACTTCCCATAAGAGGAATTCAGTTGTTTTCATTTGTACTTCTGTACATGTTTACTTGGGATATAGATGAAAACGTTTTCAATTTCAACTTGTGAGATTTATTCTCATCATTTCTATCATCCAGAGTTTCTCTGGAACTTGATTTGTTATTATATATGTTATACTCACTATCCTCTCATTTAAATTTCCATTTTAACCACAAAAATTTGGCAGACTTTGTCAATTTCCTTTGCGAAAATAATTTTGAAAAACAACCTATCTAGTAATCTATTTTGGTTCAGAGGTATTAAAAAGACATTTTATGTTGTCCTAAACATAATATAGCCCTCAGCTCCTTGTAAACAGACTTCGTAGTTCAACATTTTGGGAATCTAAAGACACTTTTTCAGAGGACAAACGTCTCAATCCTACGCCTCTATTCCAGTGGTGCTCATTTTATTTTATTTATTTATTTTAAATTTTCTTTAATTGAAGTATAGTCAATTTACAATATTGTATCAATTACTAGTGTACAGCATAATAGTTCAGTCATACATATACATACACATATTCATTTTAATATTCTTTTTCATTATGAGTTTTTAAAAAGCAGATTCTGTTTAGTTCTATTTTCCACATCCTAAAGAGAAAAATTATCGAGCCTTTTATGGAAGAGCACACTAATCAATATCCTATAGCATAGCATGTTGAGTTAAATACCTTCTTCATTCAGAGACATATTTTAAATTTCTCTAAATAGTTTTTTTCCACAAAGATGGCTCATTGTTCTTTTCCCTGTGATGACTGGGCATCTGGATAAGGACTATGAGAGAGGACATGAATAAGTTATTGAATTTCAAAGGAAGAATCTTGTGAAGGAAAGCCCATGATTTTAGACTTATTTCTTTGTGTGCTTTATGGAGGATCAAATTTCTTTCCTTATTACCTGATAATTTCTGCCTTTTCATTCTTAGTAAGATTTTTTTCATCATGCTGTTTTAGAGAATATTGTAATTCTACATAACTTTGTAATTTATAGTCTCAGGAAAGAACATTCACATATATACATCCTACAACAAACCTGTAATTTACTGATGAAAATAAGTATATTTACATTCTTATTTCAAATAAGCCATATCTATGAAAACTACACATTTGAGAAGGTAGGTTTAACTTTGACTTTGCAAAAACATTATCCACTGACTCCTTTACCAAGCTTCCCTAATGCATTTAAGTATAATTTAATTCCTACTTGAATAACCTTTAAGAATATACTTATGACATAACACAGGATACACTAAAATAATTCAAAACATCATTAGATCAATGTTAATGAAATAAGGGAAGTAGGTAGAGTCCTGGAAATGAGTTAACTATGGGAAAAAATCTTATTAAAAATCCCTTTATATTTTAATATAAAGACAAAAGAAAGGAGTTAATTGTATGTCAGAAAAGTGACAAGTTTCTATCTTAACCTTGAAACTTGTGGGAATGAGAAATGCCAGATTTTTGCCATATGTTACAGCTCCTGACAGTGTTATGTGTCTTCACCACAACACCATCTGTGCTGCTATACCTGAACAGGGACAGTGGCTAGAAATGGAGAAAAATAATGAACTCTTACAACATAGTTTTTTTCCCCTGAGCTCACACAGCTGGTGATAGATGCTTCACTTCAGTCTAGAAAGCTCTACTTAAGCCTCGAATGACAACGCATCAGAATATCTTTGACCTCTTCCTATTGACTATTTATTACCTGCAGGTGTGAAAATTATTATTTCCATTAAAAATGGATATCTAAAACACTGATACCATATCTTTGGAGTTTTACCTCTTTTTATTTTGTAACAACTCTTACAGGTACAAAAAACAGAGACTATGTCTATATGATGACAGAAAAGTTAAAAGTAGTAGTAAAAGTTGATTCTATTGGCTCTGGAGTTATCATAGAAAACTTACATATATTACTTTAATACTTTACAGCTTATTTACTATTGTGGATTTAATCCTTGATTTTGATGATCATTTCTTTTCTTCATAAGATGGACTACATCATCTACCACTCCAGAATTGCTTGTAAGCTTAGAGTTAATGTATATCAAGAACATAATACATTGTCAAGTTCAAAGTAGACAACTTCCAATTATCTCAGGCATTCTGGTATACTTTGCAGTTTTCAAAGAAGAATACACTATTATTTCTGTTTTAACTTCACCACACGTGCCATAGGGCAGCCATAGGGCACCCATTGGGCATGTGTGGCTAATGATCTGTCTAAGAGGTGAGTGAATATTTCAAATTTTATTTCTAAGGAACAAATATTCACTTTTATGGAAGGAAGCTGATTCTATTTTACAAATCATCCAACACATTACTTATTGGTTATGTCTACCATTATATCCAGTATCTCCAGAGAAAAAGAAAGAAACTTAGTGATAAAATCCTTAGTTTTAACATTCTTAGACATTAGACAAAGAGAGGTGTAAATATTTCCTAAGAGAAGAAATGAACAATCCTTTCCCAGGTAAAGCTATAAGGAGGAAGGAGGGAAGCTAGGTGAGCCATGACTTCTCTATGTGCAGAGAACAAGTTGATGAATTTGCTTAACAGATCATTCTGAAACATACTCAAAAGCATAGAGCTTTTTTACCCCTAGTTGTGCATAAAAAATTTTGACTCTTGATAAAAGAATTTCAAGCATTAACAAAGTAGGGAAATGATTCGTGTTCCAGCTGATGCCAATTGCCAATGACACTGGAAGCATCAGACTTTATCCATCCACCAGTGCCTATCCTATCAAAGCTGACGGTGGGCCCCTCCCTTTTAAACTATCTAGTCCTCAATTTTACTACATGAGCACAAAATTAGGGCACTGTAATTACTTTTCTTTTATATAACTTCTCCTCTCCAAGTCCTTTAGCCTCAAAGACACTGATTTTATGTTTTCAGCCAGGTAACATTTTTATTTAGTAATCTGTGAGATGTTTATTCCACAACAGTATTTTTAATCTGCTTCTTGAAACACAACTCTGTTGCTTTTTATGTGAGGTAAGTATCTGACATACATAGTATCAAGGCACATAGTCTCTCTAATAGAATCTGAAGTTTTTTTCATAATCCTATGAAAATAAATGATATTATCAATGTCCCAAAGAGGCTGATTTGACCAAGATCAACAGAGAAATTTAAAACTTAAAAATCGAACTCTGAACTACTGTGTACCACACCACATACATAATCATAGGATAAATAATAGTTATCAGTCCTTTATCAGCCTACTTGATGCTTAGCAATGTAGTAGAAAATTTACATCCATTATTTCTACCTCGGATAACTATTATAAAACTTGTGGGCATTAATAGAACAATTTTGTAGATGAGGAAACAGATTCAATTTTAGAGAATTTCCCTGAGGTCCTATAGATAGTTGCCCCAGCGCTATCATTCTAAACAAGGTTTATGTGACAAGAAATCTTCTCTACAGAAATCGTTAGGCACAGATATCAAGCGAGGCCATAATCAGTGCACTAACAAACTAATAAACAAGGAACCCTATACCAACATACTGAGAAAGGTATTATGTTAATTTCCCTTAAATTAATGAAAATAATAGTAGAAGGCAGAAAGTCAATAATCATCTTTCTAATTTGAAGTAAAAAGTCAATAATAATCTTTTAGATTTTTAAAGGAAAGATTTTTGGCATGATGGCATAAAAGCTTCTTCAGAAACATTAAGATTCATTCTATTAAATTCATAATAGGATGCTATCCTAGTAAAGTCATTCTATGTGATATACACATAGATAAGATGTAGTAAAAAGCATTTGAGTCCCATCAAAAGCCAAGAATCCATCCGTTAATAATGGTTTTGATTGAAGCTATTACAAGCACGTGTCCTTATACATTTAAAGATTAAATGTGAATTTTTATATAAGATACTTATTATGTATTAGCAAATGAACACACTTACTTGCAGTGGTTTTTGTAGGCAAGCTTTTTTGGAACTAGGCAGATTTCTGCTTAGTTAAATCTTTCCCTCCCCTTGACTGTGAATCCCACTGGCTCTTGCTAGAAAACAGTGTTAGACTGAATAGGTATATGTGCTTGATGTAATTTCTACCCTTGTAAAAAGCAGTTATTGCACATCTGAAATTGCTACTTTTACTCTCTAATATTACTGTCATTTTATGGTGTGCTGTATAATTAAGTTTACTGCAACACAAAGGTGCTTGGTAGAGTTTCCATTTCCTACCTATGGCTTATTTTTACTCCATATGATAAATTAACAGGCAGCAAAATATAATTTTAAACCCCAGCTATTTTTAGTGAGTCTTTTCCCTTCTGGAATTTTATTTTTCCTTAATAGTTAATGTTAAAGAATATGGTACCTACATGTTGTATTAACCCAGCTATTGCATTGTACCTATTCTCTGATTCTAGTTTTTAAATTAAAAAAAAAAGAATCAATTTAAACAAATATTTTAGAAAATTCCACCAGGATTAGAAAATCATCAGAAAAATGATACTGAAATCCCAGGTAAAAATTATAACTGTTATAGATTGCCATAACATTATGAGTATGGAGAACCTATAATAATACTTTGCAGGGACTGGGTGAATAAAAGGAAGCTATTTATATTAAAAAGCTAGAATAAAGGAGAATGTACTTGTTATAATATGGTATTTTATCACAGCGTAATGTCATAATGCCATGCTTTCTCTCCTAGGCTTACCTGTATTTCAATCTTACTGATATTTTTAGCATTCTTGTCTGACTTGGAATTTGATTTTAGATGATGTCTGTGGTCATCTTAAATTCTTTCCCACTTCTATAACTTTTGAAATATCTTTTTCTTTCCACCAATTAAAAAATACACATTAATAATTAAATAACTGGTGGTAGAAGTGTATGAAAGATGTTTTTAAGGCAGATTTTGTGCAATTTTGCTCGTGGTATTCTACTTAGATGTCCAGTACTTCTACTGTTTATCGTAGTTTCTTATAGTAGCCTGATGAGACTACCCACCAAATTCCAGTGGGAACTTTTAATTGCTTTCTGTTATAGACGAAGAAATTCTGAGTGAGTGACTTACCCAAGATTAAAGTGTTGGTTAGGATCATGAAATAATCTTGCAAATGTCTTGACTTTCTATGCAAGAATAAAAGATTCCATTGCTCCTGCTAACAGTTACCACTTACAGGAACCAGCAGAAGTATCTAGCAAAGTCATTGATTTCTAATATGCTACAGTTGAGGGCAGGAGCGAGGCTAGCACGCTTGACATGTATTTTCCGTCTCTCCATTTTAGTTGTTTTCTCCTATGCTTCTCAAAATGCTCTTCTTTCATACTTCTAATTTGAAGGGAGAATATACGTATCCCTAAAGGGACTGGAGCATGGCTGTAGGTTTCAAATGCAAAGCTATTTAAGGTCTCTCATTTTGTGTTTAAAAAAAAAATGAATGTAGCATTTGGATTTGACCCCAAAATATAACACTGATTATTTTTTTGAAAAAAAAAATAGCATTTGCCTTCTGTTGTAAATGAATGGACTGAATTAAACTGTGAACAATGACTGTGCCATCAGGAAAATTAACAAGAGCTTTAAGAGAGCTATACAAGTCCACGGATGTGAATAACTTGGAATCTTACTATCATAAAGCAATAGATGCTGCTTTTCAAAAAAAGTAATTGGAAAAATGTGTAAATTTACACCAATAAGTTTAATATTGTAGAAACAATGAGTGAAGTAAAGTTAATACATTTTAAAAATTGTATGTCACCAAAATTCACTCAGAAAGAAACAGAAAATTTGAGTACACTCCATAAATACTATAAAGGCTAGATATTATGGGAAGGAAGAATTTGATTAGATTAGAACATAAAATGATACAAAAATTTATATTCAATTTAGGGAAACAAACTTCAAAAGAAATGCATATAAGCACACAAACACCCATGTTAAAAATATAAACTACATAGATACAGCTATCAATAAGATCTATACCACAGAATATTAAATGGAATATTAAATTAATGACACAAATTCTAATTAGAGCTTACACCAGAAATTAAGGGATGAGTCAATACCTGGAACTTCATTAATGAAATTTGCTCTGGTAAGCAATTAAAGGGGAAAAACCTTACAATCATCTCACTAGATGCAGAAAAAGCACATTAATATTGAATAGCTATTCTTTATTTTTTTAAGTTAATAAGTTTAGAATAGAAGGAATATTTTTTAACTTGTTAAAAAGTCATCTATCAGAAATCTGCAACAAATAACAGAGATTTATTCCTAAGGGCATTTCTATTAAAATTATTATAATTGCAAGGACATTTGCTGTCAATCAAATTTAGTTTGCTTTTCTAATTATTAGAACTTGTAGAAAAATTAAAATTATAAGTACTAAAAAGAAAAAAATTGTTGGTAGTTCCTAATAACATTAGTAACAACCCAAATTTGAGAGAATGAGATTTAAAAAAAAAGACAACTAATAAAAGTTAGAATACTAACTAGGTACGAGATCAGCATAGGTAAGGTTATATGCATAAAGATGTTTATTATATTATTCACTGTGTGAGCTAAAAGAATGAAAAAAAAAGCTCCAAAAAAATAAACAAATCATTTTGGATAACATGCCATGGAATATTATGGAGTCTTTAAAAGAGAATAAAATAATCTGCATGTACAAACATGGACCCTTGTCCATTTATACGTGTGTATCTGTCTATATCTGTGTGTGTGGGTGAGTATATATGTGTATATATATTGTGTATATATATTGCCTTGAATATGTCTTCAATTCCTCTTTCAGTAAAACGAATTCTTTAGGATACAGTATCATGTTGATCTAGATCTTTATGTTATATTGCGTCCAGCAAAATGAATTTCAAGGTTGCCTAGGCTTTCTGAACATGACCTTTTTTTCTGTCCAAGGCCCCACAGAGATATCCAGGCTGGTGGAATCTATGATTAGGCACAAAAGATGAGCATTTTTCTTTGCCTGCCAGAAGTCCAAGTGTTGCTATTACTATTTGTTCTCATTTTCTGAATAATTAACTTCTACCTATCAAGTAGCACAACATACAACTTGGTGCAAAGCCTGGCTGGACTCTGATTTCCCTTCCAACCTTTCCACTTCTATTTAATATTTAAGCTCCATCTTGATATATACCATTCATTAAATGAGCAAATGATATATGTAACTCCTTAGATAACTTATTCATCATCCTCTTCTTCCTATATTCTCCCTTTTCTATTTTTCTGTTTGTTTTAATGCTGGTCATTGTTTAAGGCACATCTCAAGTGGAAACCTGCTCTCTGAAGTTTTCTGAATCTTCCTCGACCCAGCAGAAATGTCATTCTACTCTCTGTCTAGTCCTGGTAATTTGTTTATACTAGGAAGCACTTAAAATACTAGATTAGATTTTATTAAATATGTGTCTGTCTCTCTCTCAAATTGTAAACTTAATTTTATTCCTGACTTTGCTTGGCCCCTAGTGGGTGTCTGAAATATAGTACAAGCTATTCTGCAATTCTGTAACACATCAATGCTTAAACAAATAGCGCATGGTATACATATTTCATGCTATATTCAAATATTGCTATAGGGGAGTAAAATTATCACCTACTTAAGATTTATCACTATCAAATGCAAGACAAGCTGTCACATTTGCCAATAAATTACCAGATAATTGACAATACTATAATGAACTTTAACGGCATCACATTCAGCCTGGTGCTAGTATGAAAGCTCATTCTTCACTAAAATAAATCTCAATTATCTAGCCTTTCACCTACATATTCCTTAGTGTCCCCCTAACCATTTTATATTATAGTAGCAAAATTGTCAGTAATGCACTTAACTAAAACAGGATCGTAGAAAATGAGCCTAATACAGTACCTCAAATGTATCATTTTCCATTTATGTTCAAACCAGCTTCTCTTTCTGTATCTTTTTCTTACTAATTTTTTTCCTTAAAACTGTATTGTCTTTGATCTCATTCCCCTTCCCCCCTTTTCCCCTCTATCTAATCTCTCTCTCACTCTCTTGTTCTCATAATCTTTACTTTTTATTTTTAGTTTGTTTATTTTGTTGGGGGGAGGTAATTAGGTTTATTTATTTATTAAATGGAGGTACTGGGGATTGAACCCAGGACCTCATGCATGCTAGACAATGTGCTCTATCACTGAGCTATAGCCTCCCCTCTACTCAATAGTTTTTGCCAGCTACATTCAGTCTGGGTCCATGTCAAGTCTACTTTGCTTCCACTGACTGTGTCTGCGCAACTTTCTTTTTATCACGACTGACACACCCATTTACTTAGTCTTCCAGAGACATTCTTGATATCTTCATTCACTGTTGATTTCCATGCCCTTAGTACTTATTTTTAGTTCTCACACTGTGTGTATAATTTACCATAGTTTGTTAGTTAGCTCACCTATTCTATTTGTAAATTCCTGGGGGCAAAGTATAAATTTCAATACACAGTTTATACTTTTCATAATAACTAGCACATTCCTTTGCACATACTCAATAAAGTTTTTTTTTAAGAGAGTGTTTGTATGCCTTCAAAAACCTGAATAATCAGTGTCACAGAAGCAGTTGCTTAATCTTGCTTTATGCGTCAAGATTCATGTCTTAACAGATGTTTACTGAACACTTACTGCATCCCAGGCATTAATGCTAGCACTGAAGAAACAGCAGTGAACAAGACAAATACAGTTCCTGAACTTAGGTAAATTACAGCGTTGGGGAAAAGATGAATGGTAAACAAATAATTAAATGTTCATGAAGTGTTTGAAAAGATTCTTTCAAGACAGTTAGGAGATTAAATCTGTCACCAAGTAGTTGCTGTATTACCCATTGAAATACATCAATTAACAAAAGAATTGAATCTAAAAAGCAGATATAAATTTCACTTGTGATTCACAATGACCTTGGACAACATCCTTGTAATATCTCCCATTTGACTTTGTTAAATAAGGATGATCATTTTCATAATTGACTAATTCCATGAAATTGATGGTGGTTAATGTGTTGTTTTAATTCATTTATGAGAATTTAAATTTCAAGTGGTGGTGCTTTGTTACACAGATGTTCTTTTGTTAGTCCCTGAATTATTCAAAGAAATAAAATAGTCCATATCCAATGAGACTCTAGTGTATTCATAAAAATGAGAAGGTAATGGATATTTTCTGTTTCTTGTCTTATTTTTAAAAATGTGCCTTTATCAATGCTGTTTTGTTAGGAGGGCAAATAATCCTTGATGTTTTCTTTTTTCCCTCCCAAAACTGATGACTACAACTGGTGAATAAGAAAATTATTTTATATTGCCAGTTGCTTGAAGTATTAATCTTTAGATCAAAAGGGAGACTTCTATATCCCAAAACCTGATAAGACATTTATACATGTAACTAAAACTTAAAGTGCTTATACTTATTTCAACATATTATATGGAAGCAGGATCTTCATAATTATTTCCCTCATATCTCACTATAAATATTATTTAATATTCATGGAAGATTTGTTATTTCTCAAATCATGATTTAGATATCTAAATATTTAGATATTTAAATGAATCATCTCATTCAATCATTATAATATCCCTTGGTGTTAGAGATTACAATAACCTCTATTTTATAATGCAGATAGAACAAATAATATTTAGTTACACGTAAAGTCTACCTAGGCATTTTATGATTAAGCCCTTTATTAAAATGAAATAATTTTTTAAACTAATTCCTTTGCATAAGGAATTTCAGAATTGAAAAGAAACCACGATTTATATCACTGTTAATGATACAGAACATAGCAATTTTAGTCACTAATCCTTTTTTTAAGGCTTCAGTGTAATTTATTGACCTATATAAAGAAAAAAAGAAAAAAAGAAAAAAAGGCATTCAGCGTGATTATTAAGTAACATGATTTCTCACCCAACACAAAGTAGAAAGCAGATTCCCAGATACACATTTATTTACTGATGTATAAAGTCTCTGTTGTAATGCTTTCAATTGTTTTGGGGGTTATTTTACTTGATATTCGATAAAGATTTTTTCTTTTTTTGTATATGTGTTTGTATCTGAACCTTTATTTGTTACTTTTTGATTCTAGAGAAAAGTGGAATAACTAACCACTCACTTTGAGACCTATTATTATTTTGACGTGTTACAGGACCTAAAACAAAGATTTCTGGAAACTTGTTTAAATATCATTATTTTTTAAAAATTTAATGAATTTGTTAAGAATATAATGAGGAGTTTGGCAAAGGCTTTTGGGTCAATTACTTTGGAATACTAAGAGTTCACAAAATAAAATGCCAACATCATGACCTTTTTTTTTTTTTTCAATTCCAAGTGAAGAGTATGTTTCAGCCAGTGTAATCCTAGATTTGGAATCTTACTTCATTGAACAGAATTTTGCATCTTATCCAAAGTCCCTATTGTTATAATTAAATTTAAAAATTGTCCCTGAAAACTTTCTTGCATATTTTTAGACAAATATCAAAAAGAAAGAAAGAAATTCATAAGGCACTGTTTCAATTTAATTCTATGACTGTCTAACTTCTAGTCTGTGGTTTTTCCTTATGTGTCAAGCTATTTGTGGGATGATCTCTCACTGCTAATTATGCCCTTTCTTGAACACTAAAGACAGTTGAGTGGATATTGGTATCACAATCAGGCCTGGAAGAAAAAATGTTGCTTCACTTCTTTGTTAGTGACTTGCTTGGTGAGTTATGAAGACTTGCTGAATTTTTACCATGTCCCTTTGAGCTTCAAAAGAGAGACTGATACTATGCATGTACACTATTGACATTTGCTTTCAATATGCCCTATGATTTTTAAAAAGAAAAAGTACAGCACATTAGAAAACTAGAAAATCAAAGATTTTAATTGTTTGAAATATGTAAAACATAATTTTGGAATGAATTTTTATGCCATAGAAAAGGAAATTATAGAATGTGTGTGTCTTGGTTTTACATCACTGACACAAAAGAAAAGATAAGACAGAATAGGCTAACAGGACTGGCTTGTTTTCTTTCCAGGGGACTTGTTAAATGTATACTGCCCTGCTACACTAGTCGATTGCATAGTGATTAAAATATAAATTCTGTGTACAAATTAAAAGAAAATGATTTAGTAAGAATTTAACTTCACTAATACATTCATGATTTTGGAGTGTCCTATAGATTTAGACTCAACACCTTCTGCAGTATCATTTCAGTGGGTGACTGGAAAAAGTGACTTCAGAAAAATCTTCCTTCAGTGGTTAGTCATCCATGCATTTCATTTTTGAGCATCTGTGACCTTGTTGGTCACTGCGTACTTGGATATAAATAATGGAAATTTGAAGATGGGGCTCTGTGACCTGGATCTTGAATGATCAGTAAGATTTTATCAAGTGGAGAACACACTGCAGATAGAAGACATCTCTTGTATAAAATTAAAGAGTGGGAAAGAAAAACAGCCTACTGAGAAATAGCAATTGGGTTGTATTGGCTTATAGTTTGTAAAATGTAATTTAATAGAAGATAAATTAGACAAGGTAAAATTGCCCATATCTTACTGGAGTTTCAAAAAATATACCTGTATGCTTCTTTATATGACTAAACTCTTTCATATGAGAAATACATTTAAAAACTACTTAATTGTTTCTTGTAGTACAGATGTTTAAACGTCACTTTGCTTTTGAAAATAAGTTTTTTAAAAATATTTATCTTTTGGTGTTTTTTTAAAAATAGCATTGGAAAATTCAGAGAAGAATTGGAAACTTTAAAGTGCTAAAATGATGATCATTGCAAATTAACTCAGCAAAGGAACTCATAAATCTGTTTTGGGGTTGTTGCCATTGCATGAATGGTCTATTTTTGCGTTTTTATTAATACCATTGACTAGCTACAACAGGTGACATTTTCATCCCCTTAGGCTGTCCATTAGCCAAATGAAGGGCCATCTGGAAAGGGATTCTGTTCTTTGAAAAAATGTGACAGGGCTGATGGCTTTTTAACTGCTAGTCATCTATGATTGCTGGTAAACACTGGAAATTAGTGTTGATCCCTCAGAATTAAGAAGTTAGTCAAGTACTTAGAGAAAAAGCAAAGGGAATACCTTTAAACCAGATGTGTATATCAATTTAGGTTTTTTTTTTAAAAAAACCTGCCTTAGTTTTACTATTTTAAAAATCGTATCAACAGTAGTGTGAAAAAAAATAATACAATTATTCTTGGTGATTGTAATTTGATGGAAAATATAAAGAATATTGTGGCTGTAAAATACAAAGGATCTATCTTGAAAAATCAAACTTGGATAACTGATACTGAGGGGAGTAAAAAGGTATATTCATTATGATGTGGTTTGCTGGCAATTTCCCCAAAGTGCTATTTTATAATATCGGTGCCCAGATGAACAGAAGGAGATGGTTTTGATGGCTGGCTCCCAACATTAGTTCATTGAGAGTCTTTTCATAATCACAATTTAAAGGGTCTCTAATAGCACCATGTTGGAGGGATCTTGGTGGCCATTCTGAATAATGCCTTCATTTCTCAGAAGGAGATTCTGTATCCCAGAGGCGTTAGGTAACTTGTGTAGGTTTACAGTTAATTTGTGGCCGAAATGGCAATTTCTCCTAAAGGAGAATCTGAAGGAGCAGCTAGCTCTATCACAGTGGTTCTCCAGTTGGTTCCTAAGCTGGAGGCCATAGGAATCAGCGTGCATTTTGCTGTTACTGTTGCTGTTTTTCAGAGTTACTCAGCAGGATCATGAATGCATATCAACTCAACCATTCTTTTTTTTTGTTCCTTCTTTCCCTCAAGGGAAGCACTGGGGATTGAACCCAGGACCTCATGCACACCAAGCATATGCTCTACCACTGAGCTATACCTCCCTCTCTCCCAATTCAACCATTCTATTTAGCTTAAAAAGACTACGTAATACACTGTGGGCATAATCATATCTTTTTTTCTTATAATCTTAAATAATAAGCACATATTCATTTAAACATGTTCTTTTATACTTGCTTTTATCATAATGCATTTTCATAATTAATAAGAGTAGAGTTACTGTCATGTTAGAATATAAGAACTGTTTTTCCTTGGAAAGAACATTCATACTTAAAAATCTGAGCACTGCCTATTGAAGCTTTTGTTGAAAAATTTGTCCTACAATGTCATTGTGCCAATAAATCACCACCTATATATTGTGCCTTAAAATGGTATGTAGGTTACTCCTAACCCCAGTTATTATTAAAAAGAAAAGAAAGAAATGAAATGAAAAAGAAGAGCAGGTAAACTTCTCTTCAGAATGTGTGATGACAAGAACGAGCACAACCAGCACTGGAGGTGTTTGAAAATTTATAGCACATTTTCAAGCCCAGAGCAAACTGAAAATCACCTTTTTTTCCTACATCTTTTAAAAGGCTTCCCTTGCAGGGATAAGGACAAAAATCCTTACAATGTCCTCCAGAGCCCTGTGTGGTTCTACCCTTTTTTTAAACCTCATTTTCCACCATGTTCTCCCTTCTCTATGTAAGGTTAGTTCTTCCTTCAGGACCCTGACATATCTTTACATACTTAAGTCCCTCTGCCTGAAATGTTCTTCCCTCCTTTATTCACCTAGTTCACTCCATCAAACAATAGCACATCCTCTCTGTCCTCATAGAAATCTCTTCCAAATTCACTAAGTACATCAAGCTGTCCTTCACATACGCTCTCATGAAACCACGTAGCTCTTCTTCATAGTAATGATCACGACTTTACATTTACAATGATTTGATTATGGTTTTGGCTCTCTGGACTAGAACATAAGCTCCCTGAGGACAGGAACCATGCTGGTTTCTGTCCATCAGTGTCAGTACAGAGCTAGTTGATCGGACGACCGACTTCGTGTACCTATGACTATATTCTTATTTTATAAATTAGGAAACTGGACTTGGAATGTGTGCATTTCATGAGGTCATAAAGTGGGTGTGTACTGACCTTAAGCTTCATTTTTAAATCTATTCATGCTTATCCATTAGAAATATCTAACCACTTAACCCCATTACCCTCTTATTTCAAAGGAGACTGTCATTATATTGAGTTAATTTTTACATTTCCTGTGCTCCTCTCCCACAAGTGAGAAATAATTAGAAAACTTATTATTTAACATTTAAAAAATTAAAACATTTTAGTCTTACTTCCAGAAAATAATGGTAAAGTTTACTTAGATCATTGTTTCATAGTCTCTGTTTGAATGATTATTGCAAAATATTCAAACAGTACAGAAGTTACTGCCTAGCATTTGGATATAGGTTTGTAGGTTTTTGAATAATTTATTTAAAATTTAACTTTAAACACTCACTCCAGTGATTGTCAGTTTAAAAAGTAATTACTTGTAATTTTGCCATGTTTCTGCAGCATGAAAAATGTTTTTCCAACCATCCTAACTTTTGTTTTATGTCTACCTCTGGATGGATAGAATAGACAGGACTAAACACATTACACCAGTGTGCTCTGAAAGCATTCTTATTGAAGTTGAAGCTTTTTAAGGAGTTCAAAAAAATGAAAGTAATGGGCTTTGTCATGCCACCAGAAACAAAGTGGTTTTAGTTCTTAAAGAACTGCTTAGAACAACATGGCAAGCAGTACAATCAAATTATTTTGTCTGCTTGTCTAACATGAAGGCAACATTATCAACTGACATCCTGCAGCTCTGAGATAAGACTCTGGAGAAAGGCCTGGGAAAACTGTGTTTATCTTGCAGGAGACAATGATTAGGTAATTTGGACATTTCATATTTAATAAAAACTATTTAAATCAGAAACCATCAGACCTGCACTGATGGGACTTACATTTATATTGTACCCTCTGTCTGTCTCCAAAAAGTGATTGAATCCTTTTCATTTTTAAGAAGTACTCTCTAAAATGAAGGAAGCGTGTTAAATGCTTGGAATTACTTTTAAATTAAACCATACAGCTGACATGAATAAAAGGAGACCTCCTGAAGTGCTCTGTAATGATAGGGAGAGCAACCAGCGAGCACAATACTTGACTTGTTTTTCCAGAGTAGGTTTGATCTGTGCTGCACTGAAAATATTGAAAATGATTTCTAGTCCTCACTGATATCACAAATCATAACTTGCATAAAGCCATAGGAGTAATCAAAGATCCATTTGCTTGGTGATTCATATGTGCATGTGCCCAGACAGGAAATGCTCACTGTTTTGTAATCAGGCCCACAAACATTCTTCATTCCTCTCCCATTTTATTAAAGCTGTGAAAAGGAGGAAAAAAGAGGATCAAATGCAAAAAAAAAAAAAATGAGGTTAGAAAGCAAAGCAGCCTCACTTTTTAAAGCCCAAAATTTACTTGCTATATAGATTCCATTTTCAAGTGATCTGTATTTCATAAGGTAATCATAGAAATTGCTTTTCTCACAGCGAAGGGCTTTTTGAATCTTCAAATCAAAATGTAAAATGCACAACTTTGAACTCGTATGCTGAATAAATCATGATAATTAAGATCTCATTCTTCAAGAAATTACATTATACAGGTGAATAGGCACTAAGGAAAACTGTTTTCACTCTTTCTAATAAGACAGATTCACTTCATCTCTGATTTAGTTATACACTGAAATAGTGTTTGTGTGTATGTGTTTGTGTGTGTACATATATGAACTCCAAAACATTTGAGAATAAAATAGTTCCTCCGGGCAGGAGAGACATTTGCCCAATATGAGTTTTATGCAAAAGAGCCCTATGACTTTATTAAGGATTTTAACTTCAATTTAGGAGTTTTCTATGAGAATTTTTTTAGTGTAACATTCTAACTGAATATATAAGAGCAATTACTGATGGTCCTGAGGCAGAAAAAAAAATACATAAAATTCAGCTTCAGCTTTTTACATAATTATGTGTTGGTCCAGGTTTTGTCTGTTTTGGATGTGTAATCTTGCTTAAATTACATTTCTGTTATTTCTATTTTTCCATCATTCCTTCCCTGGTTTAGTGAGAAGAAACATCCAAAGGAGAAGGGCCAGGAAGAATTACAAAGTCAATGACAACCAGAATCCAACATTGTGAAAAAGTAAGCAGAAACCTCAATTAAATAGAGTCAAGAGACCAGTAGGGGGAGCTCCCACGCTCTATACCCCCAACAGGAAGAAGAAACTCCTCTTCTTTCCTGGCAAGGACTCAGCCATTGAAGAGCCATGGACTCCTTGCTTACTTTGGACTCCAGCTTCCTCTTCCTCTCAATAGAAGTGTTCTCCTTCCTTGCCATACACGCCCTTGCACGTGGCTCACTCTGGTGGCAGACCCCAAACTGCAGTTCTCTGCATCTTTGCTGAAGAAATATCTGGCAGTCTATTTGTTTCAAGTAAACATTATAAGGGAAAAAGCTACACAAAAGAGCACTTTACATCATATTGATAGAGATAGCTAGCTAGGTAGCTGGATAGGATAGGCATCAGCTAGGAAAGCAGGAAAGAGAAGAGGATAGTGGAGGAGAGGGAGCTGTGAATTACCAGTACTTCCTCCTAGGAGAGAAAAGAGTACTTTTTAACTCTTGCAAATATATATTTAATGATCACTCTTAAAACATTTCGATAGCTTTTTATCATTTTCATTGCAGTTTTCAGCTCCTTTTGAGAAACTGACAACGTCAGTATTACATTCCATCGGCCCGTATGTGCTGCAGCTGTTGGGTTCCCCCAAATGTGAGTAGGATTATTTAGAGGACAACATTACAGAACAGTACTTAACAATAAGAAAAAGGGCATCCAAATGATGATTTGAGCAAGAGCCTAAAGAATGAAGGTGCTATGATAAAGGATTGGTGGTAAACATGGAATGATTTCATCAGATAATTAAGCCTCTCAAATGTTTTATCATAATTAGAACAAAAATGATTTAAACCTTATCAATTGTTAATATAATAATAAAAGAGTAGGGAAAGGGTATAGCTCAGAGGTAGAGTGTGTGCTTAACATGTGTAAAATCCTGTGTTCAATCCCCAGTATCTCCACTAAAACAATGAAATAAAAAATTAATTAAAAGATACATAAAGAAACCTATTTACCTCCCCCCCCAAAAAACAAAAACAAAACCAAAAAATAATAATAAAAGAATAGGCTATGGATGGAGGAGAGCTAGGAATAAGTATAAGAATGCCATGACACTCATCTTTCACTTTAGGGAGTCATAAATCTTATCCACGTTGAGAACTGCAGTTAAACATTACTTAGTTCTTTTTAATATTTTATATTTCTAGTCTGAGGATGATACTTTATGTATTGATACAGCTTATTTGAGGGGAAAAATACATTTATCTGCACTGTAACAATTCCTTCAATTTCTCCTCAAATTCTGTAACTTCTCTCTTTTTCATATTCATGTGGAGTTGATTTACAATGTTGTATTAATTTCTGGTGTATAACACAGTTTCAATTATACATATATACATATATTTTTTCAATTATACACATATACATATATTTTTTCGTATGCTTTTTCATTATAGATTATTACAAGATACTGAATGTAGTTCCTGTGCTATTCTTCTCTTTGATTCAAGTACAATAACATTAAATATGTAGTATCATTCTACTTTACTAGAATTGTTCTTCCCTAGCTACTTCTCCTTTAGCTATATATATTCTGAGAGAGACTCTGGAAATGATATTTCCCTCACCTTGACAATGGTTCTCTGTGACTGGATACTTCAGGACTTTTTCTTTCTTCTTGCATGTTTTTTTCCCCTTTTTGCATTGCTTTAACATTGCAGGCAAAAATAATTTTTGAAAGCAGTCTTTTTTAAAAAAAAATCAATTATTTTGAAAACCTAAAATAATTAATCCATATTGTTTGCATATAGATAATGTTCATTCATTGTAATTGCTATTCATCATACATGAATATTGCACAATTTGTTTATCCATTCTACTGTTGAGGCGCATTTTTGTTCTTTCAAGTTTTGGGATGTTATGAATAAAGCTGCCTCAAATATTCTTGTATATGAATATACCCATGTCTTTCTCTACTCTGTATATTTCTCTTATATCTATAGGGATTAAGTATTGAGCTATGCATTTATTTAACTTTACGAGACAACTCAACATTTTTCCCAAATTATATTAACTTACAGTCAACAGCAACATATGGGAGTTGGCATTGATCGACATCCTTACCAATACTTGCTATTATGTGATTTTCCCCTCCCCTTCCTTTATCCTCCTCCTCTCCTCTCTCTTTTCTCCCTTTCTTCCTCTCTCCCATCAGACTAGTGAACAAACCAAAACAAAAAATAAGGTTAAAAAATAAGCAAAAAACTGCAGTGCCACCTAAATTAAATATTGAGGGTCCCTATGTGTTTGGATCTGCTTCTGAACTCTCTATCATTTTTCCATCATACTATTTACTTTTATACCAATTATCCTAATTATTAAAACATTACAATAATCTCTGTTTTTTTTGATAAACTAAGTGTGTCAAACTTCTCTGCCTTCAGAACATCTTGAGTCTTTGCATCCCTATAAAATTTTAGAACCAGCTTCTCAGGACCCTCTTACATTTCTTTCAATATTGTTCTATAATGTTGTCATTTTACTTTAAATTTTTGTTTCATGTTAATCAAGAATTATCTAGGCCTATGAGCTGTTTGGTTGTTTTCTTTCTCATCCTTGTTAATATTAAAATATTTAAAACATATTAGAGTGACACATGACAAAAACAAATTACAAACACTTAGAAAACTATACTTAATTTTTATTGTAAAACATACTTAATTTCTATTTTCATCACAGCAAAAAAACAAAATCACCCACTAAACTAAAAATTAAATGTGCACTTTACATATCTATTTTTCCTTTTCTTTCTTTGAAGATGCAACTTATGTCTCTGGACACATTACCCATTAGTACCACAATGGCTTGAATACTTCATTATTTCTATTAACCCACAATCTCTTCTTCCTAGAATCACTACTTTCTCTACTTTTTCCTTTAGAAAGGTCTCATAGATATCAATGTTTTATTTATAGTTTGCTTAGTCTTTCTGTTTTCCTTAACCTTTAAAGGAATGAGATTCAAAAATTTATTGGAGAGCCTCTTTCTGTACTAATTCATGTTCTTCCTCATCTAAACCACTATTAGATTTTAAAATGCTCCAAAAAATTTCACTCCATACCACAGCATCATATTCAGTTGCATTTTATAATCATCTAACCACACAAACTGATAAAACTCATCATTCCTAAAAATAATAGTACCTAAAAAATATTTTCTGTCTGCAGTGCACTTACTGGACACTTACTATTTATATAATTGCCATATAAAAAATATGTATATATATATATTAGACTAATCATCTCAAGTGATCAGCATACTTTGTAGTATATGCAAACCATAGAAACAGTACCAGGATATTTACAACTGAAAGGAAAATCCCTTCCTCATCCAGTGTTTCATGCATTCCTTTTCCTAGATGCCATTACTGTCAGCAGTTTGGTGGGCAGTCTCCCATTCACAAAGGTTTATACATGAAATATTATATATATAAAATACTTCAAACAAAATCAAATGTATATAGATTACTGTGTATTATAGATATGGAGCTTGGCTATTTTTTTGCTTGTTTTTTCTTTTTTGGAAAGTATGGTTGTGGTTTCTATATTTTTTTAAATTGCAACACCACTGGAAAAAATATGCTCTAGTAGTATACTTAAAATATTACCTTTATATCCTTTTATTTAGGATGTCAATTGTGGTCTCCCCAAGGAAATAAGGTTTGTAATGAATAATTTCAGTCTCTATATCTAAAATAAGAGGATTTACAGAAATGTTTTCACATAGTCAGTTTCTTATGATTAATCTCTCTTATTCTCATCTTTCTCTTTCTTAAGCAGTATGTTAACTGGAAGTTGGCATGCATTCAAAAAAAGCAAGTAAGACATTTTTATGCTATAATGTTTAAAAGGTTAAATATATCATCTAGCAAACTTGTTTCATGTATTTAACCCAATTTTTCTTTCACTAATAAGTTGATGAAATCTGTTTGGCAGAGAAATCTGAAACTTAACTATAATGATTTTTTTCTTGTCTCTTCTCATTGTTAAAAACTACAGAGGACAGAGTTACTTGAACTTTCCAAGTATGAAGAAATGATTGTTTCTAATCCTAGTCAAGCTTCTACTGCTGTTGAAAAAAAAAAAAAAAGACGACTGCAGCTTAGATATAACTCTGACAGTCTTTGCTAGTTAAAATTGAAACTCTCGGAGCATGACCTGTCATCTCTCTCTCTCTCTGTCATGAATCTTTGCTATTACTAATTTTCTGCAAGCATTATAGTGACCTTAGGGCTGATTAATTAGCTGTTGGTTTATGTATTTTACAACATTAATTGTGAAAGCCCTCACTGTTACTTCATGGTTTGATTAACCTTGTTAGTATGTAGAATTAGAAATGGAGAAGCCTCGTTAGATTGTCTCTCTGACATTTTGAAAGGATTTTAACTTATTAGCTGCAACACAGTACCTCTGTCCTGTGTTTAGAAGCTTAGTATACACCTCATATCATCAAATATTGGTCTATACTTTGATTATCACTTCTTTTTGATGGCTGTTGCTCCCCTCCCCTCTCCCAGGTAATTTTCCCTTGTTTTTACCACAAATTTTCTTCCACATTGGTTGTGATTTTTTTTAAACAAGTTTTAAAGTCTGAATTGAGTCACCTTAAAAATTTAGGCTTTAAAAGAGGCTAAATCCAGGGTCTATCTTAGCCTATTCTCTGAGAAACTACATATTTTGAGACTAAAACGTTCCAAACAGAATAAACCAGGTTATTTCAATGGCTAAATAATTTCCTACTTGTTAAACATCTTTGATAATTTCATGAATTGTCTCAAGCCACACAAATGGCTATTTATTTATAAATGCCTCTCTCATCACAGTGCTTACAATAGAAAAATTAACATCTAAAATAACTTAAAATAATGAAGGTGTAACTGGACTACAAAAAGAAAATGACTCAAGAAAAGATTGTGTAACTTCCTTCTCAACTTCTTCTGGGATCTCATTTATTACTCTTGACTAGGCTACAGAAAAGTCAAATACTTAATTACCCATAATAGACATAAAAGACAGTGGTCTCATTTATCCAAATTAAAAAAAAAAAGAAAGAGAAAAAAGTATTCCATGAGATCACATACTAAGACACTTGGTGATTAATGTTCTCCTAGCTCATAAGAGCTCACAAATAGAATATATTTGCTTAAAGGTCTAATTAAAAGAATGTAAAATATTCTCAGGTCAGAATTAACATTTAAGATTTTAATGAGATTTTTCACTTAATAAATACGTGTTGATTGATCAAGGCTTCTTTTTCTTTCTAGACTTAAAAAGAAAGTCAAGATTGATCTTGTCGTTTGTTTTTCAGCCCTTACATTGCTTCCCTTTACTTTGATTTCTACCCCTAACCTGACTAGCAACACATGAAAGTAACATGAGACCTCTGTGTAGTTGAGCGGAGATGCTGTGCCCATATTTTATGCGAGAAGCAAGATGCCAGGATATTGAATGGATTAAGGTATGGCTGGTGCCGTTTCCATCACTGTACTTAAACCTTACATCATATAATGTAATGTTAGCTAGTGCTCGTGAATTGTTTTCACTTTTATGTATGGAATGTATGTGTGTATAAGTATGTGGGGTGCACATGTGTGTTTGTGAGTGTGTATTCTCAGTAAGCAAGTTCACTTCTTGATGGTCTAGGTAAGGGCTACTTTGCACCCTAAAGCTCTTTCTTATGCCCTTTTCCTTAACACAAGCCTAACATTTTGTGATACTCTTTCTCCATTGCTTTTTCAGTTTTCTTTCTGATCTTGATTGTGAAGAGAAGCTTCTTTCATCTTGTCACCCTTTCACAATATGATCGCTCTCTTCCCCACTACGAACCGCCTTCAAAAAGACCCCACAGCACCTTAACTTCTAATCTCTCCTTGCTCATGTCCCAGTCAGGGGGGTGGCTTTATGTCTCATTCTGGTGAAAGCAAAGAAATGACAGTGCAGTTTCTCTGCATTAGGGTAATCATTGTAGCCTAAATGATTGCTTTGGTTTAAACTAAATATTCAATTTTTTTTCAAAAAACTCCCATGATTTCTAACTAGAAACTATTAATGTACTTGCTCTTATTTTTACATCTTCACCAAACAGTTACTAACCCCAACAATGTACCAAGCACAGTGCTGAGTGCCAGAAGAAGAAAAAATACATAGTGACAAAGAGATGCCATTTATATCTTAAATGAATGTAGGCCACATGCTTTAAGTTTGTAAAAGATATTCTCCAAGCGCGGGGATGGTTTTCTGAAGAGCTCCCCTCTCCCCATACTCAATGTTTCATTGTTCTCAGTATTGAAAAAGGATATTTTAGGAAATAGCATATAATTAATTGACCTATATGTAACAGATAAAAATTACTTATTTTTCAAAATAATTGAGATTCTTTTTCTGTTATTTGAAGACTGTCCATTTCATTTAAATTAATGTTTTAGAAATAGCAGTACTTGAGGTAATAGAATGAATAGCCTAATGAAAAATCATTTTCTTTTGGAAAGTTTTCTAATACTAAAGTTTCTAACTTTGTTTTGTGGGATAATTTTTACTCTTACTCTTATTTTGCTTGGGGAAATGATTTTTGTCCCTGTCACATGAATTGGAAAACTTGAAAACTTTGATACTATATATAAAAGTTTATAACTTAATGATATAGCCTTTATGCTTAAATTCAAACAAATAGGAAAATTTTTTTATAAGTTGTCATTTGGATTAGTTCCAAACCCTCCTGACTTTCTGTGTGTATTTCTGCAAAGGTCAACTCTTACCAGGAAATGATTTAATATAGATGAAACTTGTTAGCACCAACATCATAAAATAAACTTTCTCAAGCCATAATTAGCTACAGCTAAAACCAAGAAAGCAAAAATTATAATACCATTTTTAATAACAGCAAATTTTACTTGACCTTAGTTTCTAATGTTCATTAAACAGAAAAGTAAGAACTACTTCATGTTCATCTAATACATACACTTTAGGTATCCAGGCAAATATTATCATCTTGGAGGAATTAATCAGAATATTTTAATTTTCCCAACACTTTAACATTTTTATCAGTTTGAAGATTCTATGCTGAATTGCGCTTGTCTCTTAGCAAAGGGCTCATCACGTCAATGAAGATTTCTATAATTTACAGATTTGTGTACCAGATTCTGTCCATCTCGGAGCCTCAGTCATGAGCACTTTCCTCCCACGTTCCTAAGGATTTATCATCCTTTTTTTTTTTTTTGAGTCATCTTGTGAGACTAGATGCTAAAAAGAAGGCCTGACAGTATATAAGTTTTATGTGCTTTCAATTATTCAGCTGTCTGTCATTTTACGTGGAGTATGGATAACCCAAATCAAATGAAATGCAATAATAAGTACCAGCAAGTAAGTCCACTCCCATGATAGGCTCAGAATAGAAAAGAGTGTTGGGAGCATGCTAGTTGGTAAGAGAGCCACACTAACTTCTAATCTTAGGATCTAGTGTTTTCAAATGGAGCTGTACAGTAACAAACACTACTAACCACATTTCCACGCCTGCTGTTATTTCTGCAATGGGGGGTTCTGAAGCCTGGGGATGTTTCTAGCAGTCTTGAGAATAATTAAATGACACTTCAAAATTATTTGATTCTACTACAAAATTATGGAATAACACAGGAAGCAGGGTTTTGGTGATGCCATTATTTTGAGGAAGGAAGAGTTCTTTCCTCCTTTTCAAAGCACTGACCGCCTGATTCTGCCTTTCCAGCTCTTCCATCTTTCCCTTCACAAGTTCAACTGCTTGTGCCAAGGTTCTGCTGTCATAATTTCTCAAGGCTCTATCCTAATCCATTTCTTGTTTTCATTCTATATTTGCTCCCTAATAATTTAATCCACACCCATGCCTCCAAGTGTTTTCTATACACATCTCCCCAGAGCTTTAGATTCATAGTACCCTAATTCCTTGAAATATTTGTAAATGTCATAATTGCATCTCTAGTCCAATATATCTAAAACTGAACCCATAGTCTCCAGAAATCTTTAATAAATGCTGTTTTATTTTCCTCCTGGAATTCTATTTCCTCTCATCTTTCCCTACTTATCTCCTGCATATTCTTTAACCTCTTCAGTTTCCAGATCTTCCTAACAAGATCAAATTCTCTTAAATTCTCATTGGACTCTCAACCTTCCCTTCACATGCTCCATCAAAATTATAATTTAAATGAAATAACTACACACTAAGAAATGTAACACTGGGCTCTACTACTTCAGTGTCAATACCAGGGGCACTGAAACTGTGTCTGTAAGTGCTCACCATTGTATTGCCTATGTCCAGCGTAGTGCTAGACCACAGGAAATTTCTCAAAAATATTTGTAGACAAAATGAGAATGAATGAATAGACAGAACTGCTGTTAAAATTCAACTAAAAGGAGAGCAAAACCTGTACTGAATACCATTTTAACTAGAAGACATGATAAATGTGAAAATCAGGTGATTTACCTGCCCCAAAATTGTTTATTTTCACTCATCATATTGTCAAACTCTTCAGAAAGTTTATGGAGAAATTCAAAATAGTCACTTCCTCTTTGGGGTGTGAAATGACTTGGAAATTAATAATTTCACCTGAATAGTGACTAAGCTATCATAAGAAAGTAAAATTGATAATTTTATTTTGTTTCCAAATTTCCAGGGATGATTTCTGTTACACAAATGTCAAGATGCTGTTACATAGGACAATATGTCTGATGAATATTAATCAACATGGAGAGACAAGTATAATAGTTTCAGCTACTTAATAGCAATAATCTAGTGGTTATGGATGTTATAATTCAATGAAGCTACATGCACTTTTGAGCTTTCTACCTTAGACGTTCTAGGTATAATGACATACTTTATGTCTTCAGCATAGTTCCTATATAAACTACAAATGGATGAGATGTATGGGAAACATCTTGAGTATGTAACATTCTTAGTCTGAAAATAACTGAAATTATATCTCATGGCTTAGTGATTCTATAGTCCTCATTATCCCTTCCATAAATAAATGAAAATTTTGCACTAGCAAGACAGAAATACTTATCTAAAATGGCCACAGATCCCAGAATTTCTGGGGCAGTCATATTTGCCAATATTCAACTACTTGTTATATCACATGACCTGACTTCTCATTAAGAGAACACAGTCATCCTTTATGAAATAGCATTAAAGACAGAAAACAAAGCATCCAAAGTGGACTTCTTTATAAGTTTGGTATTTAACAAAAGTAATAAAGATGAATTAATTCATTATTTAGAAGATGGTTTAGTTTTAGGCTACCTTTCCATACCAATATTTGACTTGTAATATCAGAATGAAGTTCTAATCTACACATCTACAGTCAATTAATCTCTGATAAAGGAGGTGAGAATATACAATGGAGAAAAGACAGTCTTTGGCAAGTGAATATTCCTTCACACCATACACAAAAATAAAGTCAAAATGGCTGGAAGACTTAAACATAACCCAGAACGCCATAAATCTCATTGAAGTGGACATAGGCAAAACATTCTCTGACATAAGTCATAGCAACGTTTCCCTGGATCTGTCTACCAAGGCAACAGAAATAAAAGCAAAAATAAACAAATAGGACCTAATTAAATGTATAAGCTCTTACACAGCAAAGGAAACCATAAACAAAAGAAAAAGGCAAATATTGAAAAGAGACACACACACAGAAGTCCTAATACATACATAATTAGGAATCCTTGAGGAATAAAACTAAAGCCAGCAACTAGAATGCGTACCGAAAAACTGTAATTCAAGAAAAAACTCCTCCCCCCAAAATAATGAAACTACATATTGAAAGCAGATACCATATGCCTGTTGATTTTGACCCACAGCAATAAACACCAAGATATATTCTAGTAAAATTAGTAAACTTTAAAGAAATTTTTTTTAAAAAAAGCTTTAGTGCATCAGACAAAAAAGAGAAATTAAATTATCACAAGACTTTTCATAGTGACACTTTTTATGACAGAAGAAAATGGTGCTATATATAAAAGGTATTCTAGGAAAGAAAACATAAACAAAGAATTTTATATCCAGCAAAACTCATTTTCAAGTATAAAAGGCATGGTAAACTATTAACATGCAAAAACTTAGGGAATTTTGGTTTTAAGACTGTGTCCTTAGGAATTTACCAGAGAGTAAGTTTCAGACAACCACCATTGACTAGAAAGTCACCAACATAAAGATTGATAGTGAGCATTAAATATATAATTACTTCTGAAGCCAAAACTAAATGACAGTTTGACTCGAGTGAGTATAATACATAATGGCCATATGCTCTAACAATGTAGATAGGGAGAAAGAATATGCATAAAAGTGTAAGCCATTTTCATTCATTTTATTGGTGGTTATAATGTTAGTATTGTAATGGTGTTGTAATCCCAATGGTTGGTTTCTTTAACAGACAAATTACATGGCAGAAAAGGAAGGTGAAGCTGAAACTGTAGAATTCCTTTGGATTTCAATTTTTTTTAAATAAGCGACTATTAATATCTAGAGATGTACACTGGATAATAAATATAAGGAAGTGATTACCATAAAACTCTGGATAGCAGTTGTTTTTGTTAAGGAGACACAAGGAGGGGCTTCTAAGGTGGTTGGCAAGGTTCTATTCTTGACCCAAGTGTCTGCCTTATAATAATTCAATTTATATAACCATATAAAATTAGTATTATAACTATTGCTGCTTTGCAATAACTAATTGCAAATAAAGATGAGTGAAAATCTGGAACTTGCACTCTTGCAAAACAGACTGTAATACGTATTTTTAAATTTCCATCTCCAAGGAAAAATGCTACAACTGAAAAGAAAGTATCTTAAATATATAAGGAAATACTATCTAGGCATTAGGTTTTTTTCTCCCTCTTTAATACTTGAAGTAACATTGGAAAATTACTGTGTCCTTTTGCATCTACTTGCCCTGGAGCTGCACTATGTCATTTCTCTTATTGTGCAGTGGAGTTGGCATGAACCACAGGCTTCTACTATTACAATGATCTTCAAGTGGGACTGAAGAATTAAAAATTTAATGAATATCAGTTTAAAAGGTTAATGAGATGCTGCTTTGATGATAGTGGGTTGTTTCAGTGGGTTGTTCCTTGAATCACCAAGATTACAGCATTTTATTTATATTACATTATTTGGATTGGTACTATCCAACTCATTGGATGACTGCCAACTATCCATTTCATTTTCTGCTGTGTAGGCCTGACCCTCTTCCAACTTAATTCTCAAAACTGGGATTTCTTTCCATTTTATGATTTTTTTTCCTTCTATCCTTTTAATAAAAGGAGAAAAGCATGTAATTGCCAAAATGTGTAATTGTCAATGTATATGTTTTTAATTATCTGAAGGTCAAACACATGCCTGAATTTTCTGTAGGGCAAGTAATTTTTTTCACTTGGTCATTAATTCCACCTCTCAGCTCGTTATTTGCTTCAACTCTGACTTCACCCATTTGGAAATTTTCTTTTTCACCTCACAGAAAATGGCTTATTGGTCTCATAATTCAGATGATTTCAAACACTAAGCTTCTTTTTAATATTCATTATATATATATATAAAATGAATATTAAAATATTATATATATATATATATCTCCCAACTTTTGCTTCTAAAATGTTGCATTATTCAATGAAAATGTTCTTTAGAAATAATTTCTAGAATAAGGCTGAAGCCATAGCTCATGTGTTAGAGTCTATGTTCATGTTTATATTTAGCGCAGGAGAGCCACAGGGCTTTAAGTCACTGCTATAGTTGGTCATCAAAGATACACATGAACACTGCCTTGCTCTGCCCTGCTCTGTCTTTACCTTGCAGAAGAGGCTATTGTCAAGCCCTGGGAGAAAGGTGGGAGATTTCTGTTCTTTGTTGTAGTGTCTGTAGTTTGTGCTTACAGAGATACAATCTAAAACAATTCAAAACTTAGGGCTTTGAACAGTGTGTCCTCTCTCCCCACCCTAAACCTTGCCTATTCCTTTAAACTACTCTGATCTACTATGATTGACTACAGTATGCTCTGAAAGAGCAGTTGTGTTCCATCACTACTCCTCCAGGAATTTACAGCGAAAACTCATTCCTCACAATTATTGTGTAACTCACATAAATTTATTATTCAGCAAAACAAAGCACACTCATACTTCTCAGCTGACCCCCATTACCACATTATGTGGGGGCATCCCTCATTTAGGAAGCCATCTAACTCCTTCCCTTACCTAAGCTGCCATCTGGTCAGTTGATGGAGAAAGTTCTTTTTATATGAAATCCAACTGACGCATAACAGAAGCCAGTTGTTGTACATGACTTCAATTAAAATTAAAATGAGATATCACTCAGAAATAAGAGATTTTAAAAACTGCTCTAGCTCCCATAAGATGGTGAAACAGTGAAAGGCAAAATCTCAGTTGTAGGGAGTATTTAGATTGTCCCCATATGCATAACCAGAATATAGTAAAATAGAAGGGTGAGCTTGGCTTTTGTTAACTTAACTGTTACCATTTTCCTGTGAGAATTCAAGATCATGTGTCACTTTGAAGAGTGAAGGAAATTAAGTTATGTTAACACAACCCAATATCATGTAACTACCTACACAGGAGCCAATGCCAGACGCTACCGCAGAGGCTTCGTCACTAAGCATAACAACAGCACAGTAAATTTTGGTTACATGAATAAAAGAATCAAAAGAACATGGCAATATTTTTCAAAATAAAAGACTACATATGCTTTTTTGAGACTACACTTAACATTTTGTGAATAATGTGTGTTTGATAAAAATCTTATTTTTAGATACTTGTGCCTTACAGACTAGGGAAAAAAACCATGGTGCCCTGGTAGGAAAGTACTACTACATACTACTTAGTTCATCGGCTCTGAAATTCAGCAGAACCGAGTGTAATAATTATTACCTATTAGCTGTTAACTTCAATTTCTCTAAGTCTGTTTCTTCATCTATATTATGGACACAGTATCTATTGGGTAAATTTTCAGATAAAGTATATAAGTTAAAATGTATATATAAAGCTACTTAGTTCATTACCCGGCACATAGTCAAGATAGGAGGGTGCTTTTAAGCTGAAAAACCCACTCACAAAACATGTGCTTATTGTTAAATAAAAGCTTTTGATGAGAGATCAGGGTAGGTGGGGACTTGAAGTTAAAGCCAGAAAAAAAAAAGGTTTATTCCTCCTAAAACCTTTAGCAACTGTAGCAACCGATACATAATGGAAATAATCTCATATTCTAAGTGGTATATGCCATTTTCTTCTGAAATATGTTTATAGTGATCAATTTTTCCTTTATTATTAAAGTCTCAATGATTATTTGAAGTGGCAGATTCCGGTATGTGAACACGGTGAAATAAATGTTTATATGCCTCTCTAAGCATGAAGGTAAATGGGTTGTTTTTGTGAAAGAATTAGGTGTGATTATTTTACTTAGGAATGTATTAGCATACCTTCCATAGTATATATGATATCTATGCCCTCAAGTTTTTCCCCAAAAACCTGTAATTCTATCATTGGGCATTTTGTTTTCTTTCTTTTAAATCAACTTCATATACTTTCAGCGCATTTTCTTTCCTGGCATTTACTCTACTTGCATTCAAATATTTTAGGCTCATCTCATGAATTCACTCTGAAATATTCTCTTAAAAGCATTGGTTAAAGTGTCTACTCTTGACTTTTCCATTTGATTAATAGAAAATAATCATCCTCTCACTCTCCCTCATGCGGTTTGGTTAATTAACTAATATAGGCAGCACAAATAATTTCTACAGTAGTGTACTTATTGTTTTAAGAATTATGTGAAAATTAGTCTCTTACTACATGATTAGATTTTCAGATCTGGTAATGAACAAAAATAGTCTTTCTGTGCCATCTTTTAATGTGTTTTTAATCACCAGCTAAATAACAAAGAATTGTCTTTTAAAATAATTAAGACTACATATCGAGTCTCCATAGGATGTCAACAATAAAGGGGTTAATGAAGCATCCAATCATCATGGAAACAATCAAAAAATGTCTTGCTTTAAACAACCCAAAGCAATTTCTGCAATCTAAATGCATCTGTGCTGGAATAATTTCCATAGCATCAGAACATTTTTCATCCTGCAGAGATTACAAGACGAAAAAGAGGAACGCTTACAAATGATGGCAACCTCCTACGTAAGTGGAGCCAGATATTTAAATGAAAAATCTGTCAAAAAAGCCAAGCTATTACAGTTTCACAAACCAAGCTAAACATCATGGCATGACCTCAGTCGTGGCACCATTTAGAACTATGAAAGAATATTACAATGAGAGATTTCCATTTATACATTGTACACAGCTTCTCAGCATATTAATAAAACCTCTGCTATGTGTTAAAGCAACAGATGCTCTTTCCCCTCCACATTTTATAATCCAAGATCAATTCAAGGCTCAAATCAAATACCAACTCATTGCATTTTTGTGACATCTCACTCATAGAAATGACTGAAAATAATGTATACCCTAAATCAAATGAAATGAATGCGTATTTAAATGGTCTGAAGACAGAAATGGCAAGAATAAAAATCATGATACTACCTAGACTTTTCTGTGGATTTACTTTAACTACTCAATATGTTCCATTCATCTACAAATTGTAGTACAAAAGTACAGTACTTGGAAGCTGAGCTCAAGTACTTACTAGCTTACTACTGAGCATATTGTTTAACCAACTGTCAATAGGAACTAGGCCCAGAAAGATCAAGAATTAAATAAACCTGCTTGCTTTTATATCCCTAATTTATTTACTAGCAAATTATATTAGTGGAATACTGCTCAATGTGCATTTGCTAAATTAATGAATATATAGAGTTTCTCTAATCTTAGTTTTCTTCAGTTCTGTTAAGTGGGAGCAATAATGCATATGCTGCTGTATGAATTAATGGGAGTGTACATCTTGCAAATAAAAATAATATAGGCACATAATAGATGCTCATTACATGGTAACTATTTTTGTTCACTAAAAAAAGGCTTACAAAAATACATTAAGCGGTTTCTTAAGAAAAGAGGACTTGTTTTGGACCATGAAATAGTATACCTGCCATAAATGTTATCTTGAAGTATAAATTTACATGTGTGTATTGACCACCATTTAGATGAAGAAATAAGGAAAAACAGCAATCTAAATATAGACTTTTTTTTGCTTTTTTGTTTATATATATTAGAGACACTTTAGATTCTTTATTTAATAATTACTAAAAAGGTTTTTTATGCTCTCAATGATATAGACAACGTACTTTATCTCTGGTCTCATTTATTTTCTTGCTATTTGCATGAGGGTTGGTATAATTTCTGCTTATTATCAGGAGAGAACTAGAGAACAATTAAACATAGAGATTGAGGCTGTGTCTATTTAATGTGACTATAATCAACATGGGAAACCAATTCACAGACCCAACTGATTGTTTTTCCCTTATAAGTGAGTTGTTTTGGCCGAGTTTACAGTATAAATGTTCTACTTCATAGACCTGGTGCCAGTCAGCTTGCATTTATACTGAGAACAGAATCCAGATTTCTCACAAAGACCGTTTCCATAGAGCCAAGAATGAAATGAAGAGGGGCTGTTTCCTTGTAAACAATTAGAGAAAGAGAGTAATTGTCACAAAATTATTGTTAACGACGTAGGAAATGAGCAGCATACACAGCTTAGACACAAGACTCCATTTTGAAATTAGTCCAAATCACATACTTTCTACCTGATACCATTCTTAAGCTTTGAAAATGCTCAGAACTCATGGGGATCATTGGCATTTTGTAGAATGTACCAAACCGATTCACTTTAAAGAAGCAATGAAAACTGAGAAATTATTACATGAATGTACTCTTGCCACAAACCCACAACAAAACAACTGAGCTCAGATTTGCATTTGGGGGAATATATTTTACATTCTTAGCTTTTAGATGAATATTTTCCCACATTTTAATGTTTCTGAAAACAATACATGTATTACTAAGGCATCACTTATCACCCCTCAAATCAGTTACCAGTTAAACAATACCACAAAATAGAAGAAATAAGGTATATTGTGATTTTACAGATTTGAATTACATACTGGATATCAAATTTGTAACAAATGTAATATATATTATAACATGGGTATGTTATATATTACATCAATGTAGATGATAATATGTGATATAAGCATATCTTATATTTGCCTATATGTAGAATATAAGAATATACATTAAGATACAAAGTGTATATACTGTGTAATTTGTAAGTTGGGTGAGAAATTGTTCAGTAATATTGAAGATCTAGATAATATGATACTTTGATATCATGATACTTTGATTAAAAAAACAGTTGACAATCACCTCTAGGGGTTGGATTTTCTATTACTATTCACATTCATAATCTCAGAGTTGGGATTCAACATGTTCACAGCAGTAAATTCTCATCAGCAATGTCTGAAAGTTTAATTATTTAACTTTCATGTCATTCTTGTTATATACTTTAATAGATAAATTATAATTTTATTAAATTATTTTTAATTCTCAGTATAAATATAAAATGAAATTATTAATAATAAAATAAGTTATGAAATAAAAGCTTAAAACAAGCTTCAGTGATTCACATTTCACAAGGCTTAAGAAGAATTAAGGTAATTGTTATGAATAGAATTTAGGATTAAATTATTACTTCTTTATACTCAATTATCTTCATTTAAACCACTCTTCTCACTTCCTAGTACATTTTGAAAACTACATTGCATTATATTTTCATATTTCCAACACATTTAGACATATCTGATCTCTTTTAGTCTTTTCAGGGCTTATACTTTAGTTAAACCAACACAAAAATAATTCAATTGATATATCAGTATTTTGCTAAGTTATAAGGTCTGAAGATAATTCACCGCATAGTTAGCTGGAAGTGTTAAATGTTAACTGACATGATGCTATAAGCATTTCATCAAAATCTTCTTTAATAATTTCATTTTTAATGAGTTACTGAAGAATCACAAATGATTATGTTGACAGGCTTTAATCAGTAATTAGGACATATTTAAGACTTAATGGTGGATATTATATTGAGTTGGGAATATGCTGTGATTGTCAGAGATTTTTTAACATGCCATTTAATAAAATCTATCAGTTGTGCATGTTCTATAATATGTGTGTGTATGTATGTGTGTATATATTTCTGATTCACAAATAATAAAAAGCTTTAAAAGAGAAATACTTTGTTTCCATTAAACAGTACACAAATAGAAAGTAAATAATTATGTAGTTTTTAAGTATTGGAATCATTGTTTTATAATACCCATATTAAAATCTTTATAAAACAAGTGTACACCCTCCACTCCAAGATTCAATAACGAAAATTTTGAATTATTGACTAGATCATTGCAAACTGGAACATATCTTACAGTATGAAGAAGGAAAGTATCACTGGGGAAATTTTGTACAGCTTATCTACCTTTCAGTTTCCTCATCTGTAAAATAATGATAATAATAGAATCGAACTCATAGTACTATTCTGAAAACTGTACGTTAGAAAAGTGCTGGGCGCTTTGTAAATGCCAGCCGTTGTCATTATTTTGATAATCTATCCATCACAGCTAAATTCTAACACTCCTATTACTAACATTACTTATCTTTGCTTGATGATGATGGTGATGATGAGCCGATATAGGATATTTCAGTATTCTGGTTTGTTATGATGAGAATCAATAGATAAAACTTTCTTCGAATTTAACATTCTGTTATATAAATACTAATTGGCCGATTTAAATTTAATTGACATTTCTATTTTTTCTGTTCATTATCTGGTTGCCTAACACACACACACACACACACACACACACACACAACCAAAAGACAAATAACAAAAAGGACCAAAGATCCTGAGAAGACTTATATCCTGAGATAAATAGATAATCAAGAGTTATTTCTACTTCTTTAGAATATTTTCTACTACAGTATCTGAATGTAAGTTCAGAAACCACTGTGCTCATCACTCTTTTCAAATACCTGTTGATGTTGGTTCTTGACTTTAACATTTTCCATTACTTAAAGAGTTTTATATCTAACAAGACTAAAATTTGACATGTTAGCATTAGAGCATAACTTAGAAATCATCTTTCATATTTTTTAAGTAATTATTTATTTGAACACAATAATAAAGTAATTGAGGAACAGCCATATAAAAACCCTTGCTCTTGAGAGAAAGCAAATAAAGGCTGGACAAAACCAGTCACCATATTTTCTAATTATCTAACAGTGGTCCACTGCTTATTATAATACGGCTCATGAGTATTCAAGAGACTTCAAAATGTGGAGCCAAAAGCATGTGTTATAGAATGGTCCTTTCATGCCTTTGATGTACAAAGCAAATCAGCCTGAAATCATCAGAGAATTGCCATGACAGGGGTTGGACAAATCTCAGTATGATCAAAGCATTCCAAGTCAATGACATTTGAAAGGAAATTAAAGCTTTCTCCACTGAGATTTAGCCATCTTCTAAACAGAATAAATGCAAGAACGCGAAGATGGATGGATATGTTAAGTACAGCTAGCATTCCTCCAAACCATCACAATGGTGCTTCATTTATTAAAACACCGTGCACCATGTCTATTTGCATATTATTAAACTGTGGAAAAACTTACATTGCTATTTTTCAGTCTTCATAATATAGTCCACAATGAGAAGTGACCCACTGAAAATGCTATTTCATTTGTTTGTCATATTCCAGATAAGGGATTATTATGCAATTTTAAGGACAGTTATTGAGAATTGATCTTTTCTTTTTACTGATGCAAAAAGTCTGATAGCCAACTAATGTAAGTCTCTAATAAGAACAGCTATAATGAAATTTAATACCTTAACATGTTTGAATGATTCATATGACAGTTATTACTTATCTGGGAGGATAACCAAAGTGTTAAAATACATCGTTAGCCTTGACATGATCAAAGGTTAAAAGAACAGATTGTAAATTCAAAGCTTGCATTTGCTTTGCAAAGCACATCTTTAAGTACTGTATTCTCTGATATTCTGAAACATCATTCACTGAGAAAAACTAAACATTGAAATAGTCTTAGCATAGAACCATAGTGATTGTTCTAGAAGTGTTAAATGATACAAGGAGTATTAAATAAAATGGTTCTGAGAACTATTTGATTTTACATATTCAGGAATTATTATGTAATGTAATAAGCTTGCTCTGATTTAGTTTTGCAGATGGTCATTCACTGAATGAAGTAGATTTTATATAAAGCACATATAGGAGAAAATGGTTTTGACATATTTAAGTAGTTCTGTGCCTCTTAGAGTACAGTTAAACAGTCACATGCATTTATACTGTTAAATGTATTGTTCATGATTCACTAAGAAAAACATTATGGGCATTCTAAAATGAACAAAGCACAGTCCACACCTCAAGGAGATTGTATTAGGTTGGGAAAATGGGCATATAATCAGAGTCCCATAGTATGACATAGCAGAAGGCCCTACAGAATTATTCGGCATGGTATATTCTTATTTAGAAGTGTGAGGCATAACAGGAGAAAAATAGTGATCAGTACCAAAAATACGTGAGGTCTCCCCATGCGTCAGCTACTTTTATTATAAAACATCACGACAGTTAAAAACACATGCACACCACACACAAATGGTGATGAAGCATGGTAAAAGCTTTGCAGATCACAGTATGGTTTATAGAAGGTAGGATGACATTATTGTTAATGTCCCAAAATTCAAAAGTCTGCTTTCTTGATTTAAATCTCGTCTTTGCCACTTACTGTGGAAACTCGGAAAATAAAGACAACAATCCTCAACTTATGAAGCTGTTGTGAGGCCCTCATGAGATGATGTATACAGAACCTGATAAACATTGTCTCCAATGAACATTTGCCATTAATGTTAATATTGTTATTATTGCTACTATTCTATTTTCAGGTCAATAAATTTTATTGTTATGTTTCCTCACTAATTTTAGATTTGGACATTGATATGCAATATTTTCTAAAGAAGTATTAGCCTGTTATATCTAATGGGTCAAGCAAAGTGACAATGGAGCATGAGCTGGAGACCAGATCTCTAGACAGAAACCCCTTACTCTAAGGTTGAGCGCCCTCATGAGTAAAGCAGAGAGAAACGTGTAAGCATTAGTGCCTTCACTACTTACTCTTTCAGTGATAGCCAATCATTTGGATGTTATGTTTTTGTCCCTCTGCTAAATATACTTCGAAAACTGTGCTTCATAGGCCATAGGAATTTCTTGGCTATTTGCTGCATCAAATTATTCACTTTGTCTAGAAAAGGGTAAACTTAATTTTCTCTATAAGAGCACAGAATTACAAGATTTCAACCATGATTTCTGAAAGATTATTTTCATATTTATATCACAACAGGAGGAGGGAATGAAGGCACAGTATTTTATATTTCACTCACTTATATCTTCTCAAGTCATGAGAAATTTTTCATTAATGTTACTTGTAATACATTTATTTAAAAGTAAAGGAGAAGAATCACAATGTGAGGAAATATGCTCTGTAGATAGTTTCTTGTTAACTATCTCGGGCATAAGGAAGGTGTCAGGTTGCCTTGTCCTACGGAACCAATATCCAGATCATGCCCACACAACCTGACGTTAGAGGAGTTTTGCTGTGAATGTGACACTTCAGATGAAGGGGGACGTGATGGTGAACCAAAATCACTAGCATTTGAACTTTCAAAACATTTTGATTAACAGATGTGGGGATACTTTTGTGATAAATGATTTTCATTAATGTTTAGAAAATAAAAAGAAGTTTGTTTAAATATATATTGAGGAGTATCTATCTTTTGAGAATCTATTTTAATCACATACCTTATGGAAAAAAAAATTAATTTAGTACTTATCAAGGAGAAGGTAGTTTCTCTTCAGTCAATAATAGTTATAAAAAAAATAGTATAGCTATAATATATTAGTATTAGATCTAATGATTTTAAAAATTAGTTACAATGTTCATATGCACAGCAAATGAAATATGGGCTTTTATTTTTTAATTGGAAGTTCAAACAATAGCTTCCTGAATCGTACATGAATCATAGCTACAAGCTTGGCCAAAAACTGCACAGTGTTTTATCGCGCTAAACTTTTTTTTTCAATCTCTTATTCTAGGAGTTTACAATATAAGCACATTCAGGAAGTGAAATAAAGGATGTGTAGAAAATACTGCTTAAAGCAAATTCTCTGAAGTAGATGATTTTTTTATTAAAATAAATATTAGCTAAGGAATGCATTATTCTTTCTTGCCAGCCAATTCAAATTCTTTCAAAGTCATTACTCACAATTTTATCAGTTTGGAATAATACAGCCAATTATGATTATGTAATAAATAATATAAAAGGTACACCTGGCTATTTGGTTAGATCATAATTTAGCAATTAGATGCATCACCAAATACATGTGATTAAAACTGTTGAAAAATGTTAAGAAAAATGCCTCTGGACTAAACATGCACTCATGTCATCCTCTGGTTCAAGCATATTCGTATCTGTTTCCAAGAAATGAAGTTGATATCCTTTAAATATTCATCTATTGGCTAAAAATATTATTTCTTATCCAATTTGGAGTAGTAGCACTCCTTTCTGGTAGCTTTAGATTTTTATCTTACAGCATCCATTCTTAATATACTTCACCTTTTTCTTCTAAATAGTTGTCCCTAATGTTGAATGCAGATGTTTTGCATCTTATGATGTGTGCTTCTGCATAACATACATTCACATAGAATGCTAAAAATAAATGTTTGCACTTTACATTCTTTGTAAATAAATGAACTGTTTATGCTGCTTTAAGAACATATTTATTCTGAACTAATTTTATCAACTTTAATTTCACCTGTTTGTAAGTGTCTCTGTAATTCGAGTGTTACTTAAAAATAATTGCAACTCCTTACTAAACTGTAAAATTCTTAAAGCAGGACCCATAACTGATACCCTATTGGCACAGTGCTTATAGATATTATATATTATATAAAAGCTGCCGGCTAGGGTGCACCGGAAGGTAACAATGCTACCTTACAACTGGATTGTGTTGCAAAAGTATGTATGCGATTATCTGTCTGGAGAAGGGTTCTAGCGTTACTTAGCTCCTCAGATCAACACTCCGTTATCAAATATTAAGTGCCTGACCCTGCATGCTACTTACTATATTCTGGTGCATCACACTGTTCTATGAGGAAATGTGTTCCAAGATTCATCTTGGAATACCTGTGATCCACTTGGCCACCCTGCACAAGTATCGTTCTGTTTAACCTTCATTACCAGTTGGGTAAGAAAGAATACGAATTTAGTGGTCTCTTTAATTCTGGAGTGGAGTATTTTAGAGGACTGCTGCTGAATTAAGTTAGGTGACAGTTATGACATGGTGAGGCATGACGGGGAAAGGAACAAATCTCAAAAGACTGGAAATAAAAATTGATAAGGCAACTGAATTTTAAGTACCAACCATAACAATCACAATTTATAATGTATAGAAAAGCCACCTAAATATAAAACATAGATGAAAGACATTCTTGTAAGAAGATTTTATAATTTGCTTCTGTAATCTTATACTTTTATTTTTTAATATATTTTAATATTTTCCTTTATATTTCTGACAATCACATTGTATCAGCCTTTATAGCTGTAGTTTTGGTAATTCCAGAAATCTTGATTTACATAATCCTTAGTTAATAGTATTTGGATTCATAGGAGAAATGTCTCCAAATAATAAAACTATTTTTTAATTTTTAATGTGACAAAAATTAAATGCCACACTTCAAAGTGATGAACAGAAAGAATTTTATTTAGAAAAAAGAAGAGAGATGATAAACCTTGCTTATGTGTCTGAAAGATGTTTTTTTAATATGAATAAGCATTTTAAAAACCTGGAAGATGTTAAGTGTTAGCTGTAATTGTAATGGATATTCAGGATTTGGGAAATTATTTATAAATATTTAGAACTAAACTGAAGTTCTTAATTTGTATTTTAACCATTTAGGTATATTTGAGATATCTAACAAAAGTCTAATTTTCCTCCCTCCTCTTGGCCTCAGACAATCCTCTTTTTATAGAATTGCTTTTCTCTGGAGATTTGCTACAATTAAAATGCTATTTTTGATTAATTTCCCTAGAGATGAAGTATAATCAATGTATGGGAACTTACTTTAGGTGGTTGTTGACTGACCACATTTCAAATGTGGTCCGCAATGGAAAGAAGTTGCCTCTCATTCTACGAAGTTTACATTTTCATATGTACAATACACTTACCACAGAGAGTTTAGAATAGACCAAGAAACAGCTGTGGCACTGAGTCACCAGCATTTTGATATTCATATCCCATGAAAAGAAGCACTGAATTAACAATGGCGTAGAAAATTGCTGGGCACCTGCCCCAGCCCAGTTACAGCTGTTAGGAAATTCCTCCTCCTCCCCTTCACCTCTACCCATTTGCACCATATGAGGGCATCTCCCTGGCCAAAACCAACATAGCAGAGTAGATACCTCACCCATAGTGGACCAATCAAATCTTCTTTAAATGTATTTTCAAGTTAGGTCACTGGGGTACAAGTCACTTTGTTGGTAGTGTTAACAACAACAAAATTCCTGTTCTGAACAAACTATTTAACAAACTATTTTATGCAAGAAAAACAAAAAAAACCCAAAAAATCAAAACACACAAACAAAAAATTAGAATACGTTACTCTATGATGAAGGAAACAAACAAATAAAATCAGGCAGAGAGAGAGCAAGCCGGAGAGCTGGAGTATGCCAAGATTTCTAATGACTCCTGTTCCTGGTCCCAATCCTTTCAGTCTAAACTACAGTTATATTTGGGTACAGAGAAATATTCCTCATACATAAAACAAGTTAGTTTTATTAACATTAACCAACTGGGCTGTGTCAAATCCGTCCTTTGTCATAATGCCATCAATTTTTAATATAATTCTAGTTTTTTCAATTATCTGTTATGCCACTGAGGTAAATGCACAATATAAAAAAAAAACATGTGGGTTTAAGGGTTGCTCATAGAACCAATGTCTATGAAGCACGCCTTAAAGAACTTACTTGAACACTGCTTAAATGATAAAATTATGATAGGCTTTCTATTATTTCTAAGCCAGTTTTTAACTATGAGACCTTTCAAAGTAATGTATATGGAGACATACATGATCAGAATTTATTAGCTGAGTTCTGGAATGATACAGCTGCATGAGAGTCATAAAATATGTGTTAAATATTGACAGCGTTATTAACTTTTACTTTCTAATCAACAAAACATTTTAGGGAATTATTTGTAACTTTGTACAATTAAGAAATCTGCAATTCAGGCATTCTTTAAAAAAAAAACAGACTACAATTTCTTTTTTGACCTCCATTTTAAAAATATGGACAGCAATCTTTTTTCATGACTTTTCATTTTCAATAAGGACCTTGAATCAAAATATTTCCTGCTGTTTGAAAGCACCTTTGTTTTTAACTGTTGTTGTTAACCAACTGCACTCATTTATCATGGATTCCTGTGTCTATCCCAAGTCAGGGTGCGTGTCAGCCCAGTGATTCACATGTTCATGCCAAGAACTTACATTTTATTCTTTGTATCAGATTATAATATAAACATAATTATGTTTTGTCATTAGCCATGGGGGAAAATCAATAAATTCAGTGCAATCTGAACAGAAATAGAGTTTATCAACATGTAGACACTGTGTCTACTTTCATGGATGAAATTACTCTAGCATTACCTCATTTAGAAATGTCCTTCTGGATGAATCTATTTCGTAAATTAAGGCAATTAGAAGCCAGGCTTGAGTAAGATTACTTTGACCTCGTGATACTGGGCCTTCGATTTCTCTAATTTGAATGTGATGCATTTAAGAAAACAGTCATATTTTTCTAACTCTTTTAATTTAGTGTCTTTAATTTTACATTATGGAAATTACATATGGCTGCAGTTATTAGAGGAGACAATTTAAAAGCTGAGATGGCCCACTTACCTGAATCCTTAGCACTTAAAACTTTTCTGCAAATAATAATATTGCCTTGCACATCCCAAAATAATTTTTCTTTTCAACTATTTTCACACCTATCATTTGTTTTTATTTCATATGTTCTTGAAAGAGAGATGGTTCACAGGGGATTACCTCTATTTCATTACAGGGAAGACTGATCTCCAGTGAGATTACATGATATTTGAAGGTCCCATATCTAGAGTCCTCTTTCAGTCCTCCACGTGAAAATCTCACTAGCTCCAAAGAATCAAAGCAAACTCAGTAGCGCAACCTTAGCCTGGAAAGTAACACTCAATGGAATTGTTGTGTCTCTACAGATGTTTCATGGATCCATCCGCTTCTCTCCATGTCTACGGCCCCCTGGATGTATGCTCTCCGTATTTCAACTGGCTCAAAGTCAGTCTTCCTTCTTCATTCATGAGTTTTAAAACAAAGAGCTTTTTATATGTAGATCACATGCCAAAACCCTCCTTAATAAAAACTAAGTGATGGTAATACAATTAGTCAAATGCATAGCCTGGACAAAAACCCATCTCTTCTGACTTAGATTCCTGAATGAAAATGTCAACTCCCGGAAGGTAGATACTATTGTTAGGCAGTTAGGTAAGTGGGAGCACCAGGCAGATAGGACGAGGAGAGGAAGGATGGTCCGGAAGATGGCATTATGCCCACCTCCAGCATAAAGAGACTTCTAAATGAGTGCCAGCAAGAAACTAGTTAAAACCCGACAGCCAGGACTGCGTGGTAGCAGAAAGGACTTAATCGGACATAACCCAGTGCTCATTGTATCATAATTAATATTGCAGTTTAGGCCCCCACCCATGGGTTTTTTTGTATACACCATCGGTAAGGACATGTGCAAAGGGGCCAAACATAACTAAGCATCCAGGGACAAGAGCCATCAGTCAATCAAGAGACCACCTCTAAGCCAGGGTGTAAGAGAAAGGAGAGACAAAAAAACACGCTGCTTTTCCTCCCTTGGATCAGCCCGCCTCCTGTTCTTAGAGGTGTAATGTACTTTTCCTTTTCTAAATAAATCTTTTTAAAAATCTTTCGCTACACAATGCACCTGTCTCCCGATTGTAAACTTGCCTTTCAGGTATCACAAGAACTGGAGTCTTTACCTTTTGGGGTAACATTATGGTGCATGACTGCAGTATTCAGAAAGTGTCTTGAGCATAATAGCAGCATCATAAATACTTTAAGCACCATCATAAACCCTTGATTAAATCAAGGTCAAGATTGAGACAAGCATTTTATTAAATTATCAATACCTTGCCCCAGTGAAACTGTGGTTCTTATGAGATCAGCAGATATTAAAATATCTACCGGCTACGTGCTGAGTCACTTTCCAAAGAGGTACAGTTTTAAACTTGCAGTCAGAGGGGCAGTGTCTTAATGCACTTTCTATTTGTATTGCTTCCTGGTGTATTTAGGCAAACCTCTTTAAGCAGAGATGCTGCGAATATATAGAAGTAAAGCAGGCTTTTAGCTTTAACCTTACTTAATTGATGTTCTAAGGCCAAAAAACCCCTTCAGCAATAAGGGTCCTCAGCTAGATAAACCACTGTGTCATAGAAGGCCCCCAAACTGCGCTCCTTCTGATCTTTCTCCATCACAGCCAGCTGCTGCCAGGCAGTTCAAGAAGACAGTGCTTAAAAGGACTTGCAAGTTTGACAAAAAAAAAGTTGGAGAAATTGATTGGTATTTAGAGTTTAGCGGTCTCCTATGGGTATTCCTGGGTTTCTGTGACTGATTTTGATGAAGTGCTTTTATTTGTCTCTCTACCCAGAGACTGCAGATGAATTTGCAATAGAGCAGCATGCCTCCTGTTTAGCTTTGTCAGGCACCACTTAGACATGTTATAATTTATTTTCCAGGAAAAATATTTCTCATGAGGGCTTCTGGCTAACACAGTTATAAAGCAGCTGGCTACCATTCAGCCTGTTGTCTGCTGGCAGCTGGGCTTCCCTGTACAGGCTGAAAAGAAACACAACGGAGAGGAGAGCTGTGGAAGATGGGGGCCAGGGCCAAACGCCCTTCTTATGCAGGCCTGAGTCTCCTCTTCCTGGAGAGGTGGTTAACAACTTCGCAAGCATCCTATTAAGTCTGGCAAGGAGTGTTGTTATTTCTTATGTGCGTGCGTGCTGTGTGTGTGTGTGTGTGTGTGTGTGTGTGTGAGTCTATGTGGTTGTACAGCGGAGTCATTTCTTAAACAGGCATTGGCTTGTTTCACTCATTATGCAGACTCAAAATTGTCCTTGAAAATTCATTAAATCACCCAGCTAACTTTTTTCAAACATAGAACATTCCAGATAGAACTTCAGATAATTACTTCGCTTATTTTAGAGGAACATTTTAAAAATCTTTAACACTGAATTCACACACTTTGTGAGGATTATGAGAGGTACAGAGGAACTGAGATTAACTGATGTTAATGTTCCTTGATAAACCCTCACTCTGAGGCATGCATTGCCTCAGTGAAATAGCAAAACTGCCAAAGTATTTAATTTCTTTTTCTTTTTGACAAATGTATATACCATGTATCATCAAGTCTCAGACATTGTCAAATATGATACAATGTTTCTCATATATCACTGAGAAAAAATTCTGTCAAGTAAATAATATCATATTTTTATCATGTTGAATTAGTTATTTTTAATTGAAAGAACTCTTAATAGATTTATCTACACTTGGACTTTTTATCATAGTATTCTTATACATAAAAAAGAAAATTTAAGGTAAATAATTATTTTAAGAAATTCTTAAAACTTCTTCACCACAGGGTATCCAATTGTTTTGAATTATTCTCCAACTTTGAGTCATCAGTGCCTGAGTTTTCTTGCAAGGTCTTCTCCTCCATACCACCAAATTCACTGGTAATAAAATATTTCTTAATAAAGCTTCCCCATTCCCCACCAGTATTGTCTTCAGGACTTTTTTTTTTTCAAATTTGCTGACATCCATTTCGCAAATTTGAAGCTTCTGTTTTCTTATTTGTATCTGAAAGTGTCCATAGAAAGTTCTCAGGCAACAAGTAGGTCTCTTATTCTTTCTTCATTTGATCTTCAAATGATTTATTCACAAAAACATCAACACTGATGGGCTACAGCTGCCCAGCCATGCCTCCAGGAAAAACAAAGTCCATGAATGCACAGGCAATGAAAATTATATTCTGATTTTAAGATATCATTGACTGTGATGGGGCTCAGGGCAGGCTGCCCCCAAATGTGCCAAAGTGGCATATGGATTATTTTGAATTGAAGTTACTTAAGAAACAGCTGGTGCAAGAAGGACGCTCTGACCCTCCTCTCTGTCCCCCTGAAAGCAGGAAATAAATCTCCCAGGTACCCTTCCTGTCCCAGGAGACAGAGAGGCACCCTTATGACCAGAGAGAGAGTTCAAGGTAGAGAGGGCTGTGTAAACAATCTTTGCTTAGTTTCTTCACTAATTGATACCAAAGCCTAAGTTTCTCTGTCTTTTCAGTTGTTTACAAATTTAGTGTTTCTTTGTCTAAAAGGTCTATTAAGAGCCTGCTTTGGTTGCTTCTTGGTTTCTTTATCTATAAGACCTCTGTATATATGAAATTTTTTTCCTGTTAATCTGTCTTGTGTAATTATTTAACTAGCCAAAAGAACCAAGAAGGGTAAGGGAAAGTTTTCTCTCCCTAAAAATTGTAGGACATATCCATATTTCCAAGATGTTAAAATATGGAAAATGTGCATCTTAGATTTGAAAAACATATAGAGGATGAATAGGCTGTGTGCATTTGGCAATTCCACTGTGGGATACAAATGTGGAGGGATCAAGAGGAAATACACCTACACTAGTCTGGGGTTGATTACAGGGACCTAAAAACATGGGCAATTCAACTAGGAAGTGAGGCCAGGGCATCAATATTTTTAATAAGCAGCCCAGAATTCTGTTGTAGCCAGGTCAGGGGAGCACTTTCATGGAAAGCCTGGGGATCCACTGGCTGTGTCTTACTGGCCATTACACATTTTACATAGAATGATCAGATATCCAGGTTTTCCTGGGACAGTCCTGGTCTATGCCTCTTGACCTATCTTGATTGTTATTAGCATACCCTTTCATTATTAAAAGTGTCCAATTTGGGGGTATTTTACCAGACCGTAATTTTATGTGAGTGGGTAAAAGATGTATAATCACAACTAGAAGAAATTATGTGACCTTGATGTGAAACGTAAACACAGGCCCTTTGTTTAAAGGCTATTGAAAACCCACTGGTGAGTTCACTCTCAGGCCACCTCGTAAGAGTCCATTGTTCTGCGAATTGGTCTTCAAGAAAGAGAAACAAACGAACAAAACCTCTAAAGAGAAATATGCTGCGCTTTGAGAAGTCTGTAAGGCCCAGACAGACAAGGATAATCTTTAACACAAGTGCTAACTCTAGGATTACAACATTCGCTGAATGTATGGGATTTTTGATTTTGTACTTTTCTCTGTTCTCATGTTTACTGTTCAGAGGCTAAAATCACACCTCCAGAAGTGGCAGGTTGGTGTCAGACCGTATCTGTCATTACATTATGGCCAGTTCAGGGGGTTTTTTAGATGATATGTTGAGGTATCGCCTTTTGTATGGCATTCATAATGAAATCTTCCAACTGAGCCTCTTCCCTGATCTCAGTTTAACATTAAAATGGCACAAGAGCAAACCTTCACCTCAAAGACAGCATCAGTCCATGCCATGGAAATGAAGGAACAATTTTTAGTAAGAGTACGAACTCTACAGAGAAGAAGTGAGTTCTTTCCAACTGAATCAAAAGAGCTAAAGAGATGTAAGTTTCAGAATATGTGTGGGTCAGTTTGGAAGCACTAGCCTGGAAAATTACAGAATTTCTCTACTTGTGAATTATGTGATGGGGGGAGGGTATGGCTTAAGTAGTAGAGTGAGTGCTCAGCATGCATGAGGTCCTGGGTTCAATTCCCAGTACCTCTTCTAAAAAATAAATAAATAAACCTAATTACCTCCCCCTGCCAAAACAAAAACAAAGACAAAAACAAAAACTTTGCAGTGAATTATGTGATGAAACAGAGTTTGTGAACAAATTATCATTTAATACTAGCAAATCCTTTAAACTGTATTAGACAATTCTTTTGTAAATACATGAAAGACATCTCTGCTTAGATAAGGGTGATAACTGTTTAAACCACACAATTTATTTGGCAACCCACATGATGTGCATTAGAGAATAAATAATAAAACAATTAAAGGGCTCTCATTCTGTGCCTGCCCCCTTTGGCTAACCTAGGACCGGCGGGTGAAAGTTATGAGTAAACAGATTTGGGACCAGTGTGATAATGAAATTTCTAGCACTGTAATTTCCCAGAGTTGTTAGAATAATTTTCCTGTTTGGAGGTGAGGTCCCCATTCTCCGGAGGAATCTGATCTAAAACAAAATTATTAAAACTGCATTGTGTGTACATCAGCCACTATGGACAATGCTGTGTCCCTCCAAATTCATATGTTGAAATCCTAACTCACAAAGATGATGGTATTCAGAGGTGGGACTCTAGAGAGGTGCTCAGGTCATGAAGGTGGAATCATTATGAATGTGATTATTGTTGCTACAGAAGAGACCGCACAGAGAGCCCTAGCTTCACCACCAAGTAAAGACAGTATAAAGGTGCCAGCTATCAACCAGGAAGAGGGTCCTCACCAGAAGGCGACCATGTTGGTGCCTTGGTCTTGGATTTCCCAGCTCCCAGAACTTGTGAGAAACAAATATCTGTTGTATACAAGCTACGTAGTCCGTGATATTTTGTTACAGTAGCCTGATAGGACTAAGACAACACAGAACGTGCAGACGTGTACTGGTGAGCAAAGAGAAGATATTAGAGAATATAATCCAAAAATAAGAAGAAAAGTTTTGGTAATGCTGAATATGTAAAGTGACTCTGGTCCCTCATCAGGTCTACAGAGCCGACCATTGTGTGTGATGTACTGTGATGTTATCCTGAGGGAAGTCCTACAGGAGAATGGCTGAAATGCCCTCACGCTTTTGTTCAATTTCAGCATGCAGAAACACAGATGTTTACGTGAGCCACGCTACATGGATTTATGGACTATATTCTAGAGCCGTGAACAAACTTCCCTAAATTGATGATATAGTTTCAAAAGCTTTTGCACATAAACCATAAATTTAAGACAATACTAATAATGGAAGCCCAAACAGGCAACAAGAACATGGCCAAGCTAACACTTTGTCTACTCTTCATTAAGAACACATTTTTCCTTAACCACAATACTAACTTTAAAAAAGTCATCAGCTATAAAAACAAAGTGGTGAAAATTTTGGATTACCCAGGGTTCATTTGAGAAATAGATGAAATTTGCTTTACATGTTATATGTTGCCTTGAGATATGAGTAATCATGTTAAAATAAAGCCATAATAATTAGCAAGGTATTTTTAAAGTACACAAGAGTCTCTTTTGAAGTCTTTTCCTCATGAAAGACAAAAACTTTCCCCTTTGAGGAAACACTAATTTTTCCTGACACAGTAAAAATGACTGAGATAATGTGTAGTAAATGATTTGGCAACAAATTAAAATGCATTATTTTGTTTGCAAATAGTGTTGTCACATGCATGGAAAATATTGCTGAAATTATGAAGAAATATGTATTAGAACAAATTAAGTCATTTTGTTAATACAGCTGAATAAATAAAATACACTTTTCCAATCTTTCTTAGCTTATATATGCATTTGCTAGATAGCATTTCACGTGTAAAAAATAACAACTAAAGGAGCTATTAAAGAAATAATGTATCCAAAATGCATGTCCTCAACAATAGAAAGTAAAGGGGAAAAAACTTTAAGTGGGGGAAAATATTTTAACTGTAAGAACAACCTCTAATGGAGCAGTTTATCCAACTAGAATTAAGAAGGAGAAAGAGACAGACAAAAAGAGTTGTTCCAGAGTAAGGCTGAAAAGCTATTGCCACACTTAGTAGCCCATTCAATGAAGCTGCACAGGACTCATGTGATGTTATTAAAGCAAATAAGTTGAAACTAAAATTATATAGGTGCTACAGACAGTTCAGTGAGGATAACAATAATAATTAGAAAGAAATACTTTGAAGGACAGAGAGGCTATTATAAGAATCTTTTGTATTACATGAGGTTTGTTGGTCATTTCACTGTAAAAATAAATAAATGAATAAATATGTAAATAAAACACAAAGTGATAAAAATTATTCACCATTTAAAAAAAGCTATTAAAATAAACAAGTATTTAATATTTTTATGATAGCTGGCTGTCAAAACTATGCAACTTAGAAAATAATTTTGGAAAATGACCACTTACCCTTCCTCTCAAGTGAATGTGCTGCTTAACAAGGAGTGAGAAAATCACTGCTATTTAAAACTTACAGGGAGAAAGTATTCAGAAAACGAATGCTTGAGGTGTTTTGGTCATTTTGTGATTTTGTTACCAAATAAACTTTCGTATGTGCACACTAAAAATGGAAACAGAATTTTCTAATCTATGCTCAAGAAAAGTTTCAGTGTATCTTGAGCCCATTTGTTTAAATACCCAAAATTGTAAACATTCTCAATTTGTTTATGAGAAAAACTGATCTATATCAGCAAAGATAGAAATTTTACAGATAAAAATTCAATAAAAATTGTTGTATAATTGGTATATGTGATTGAAAAGTATGCAATATAATCTAGTAATATAGTATAGAATACCTATGTACTTTTGGAATTATTATCTTTCAGTCACAAAAGTCATTAATATCAAGTATAGAAATAAACTGAACTTAAAATTCAGACATTTAGTCACTATATCATGGAGATTATGTCCAAGATTTTCAAGAGATTTGAAAAAATCAATCACCTTATACTCTGCAAGAAATAACTATTATTTTTACTGAGATAAAATAGTGTTTCTACCCTTTAAAACGTTTAAATATATTTTAAAATGTTGTCCTCTTTTTTCTACTTCTTAAATATAATTTTGTCCTTGTTTATTATTTTAGTTCACTAGTCTATACAATCGATATATTAGTTAATATATCAGAATATTAAATGCAAATTTCCTTACTGTCTTAAAGGCTTAGACTCAAATTAGAAGGAAAAAAAATAGACCAAGATCAGATATCTGTGCAAGATAAGCTAAGAGATAGAGAAGTCAGGTGAGTATCCATTGGCTCATTACCTTGATGAAGAATGTATGAGAGGAAGGTAGGAAATTTATCAAAGAGACTGCAGAGAGCATTCCCTTAAGGAGAAGAATTTTGAAAAACTGGAGTATCTCCTCTACCTTCCTCCATGTCCTTCTCCAATCAAGCAGAAGGACTTCAAGGAACCACATTCAGAGATTGCAAGGAATCTCTGTAATTTGAGGAACATACGGACTCAGGTCAGAAAAATTCTATAGGAGTGAGGCCAGCTAGAGAGACATGCGGTAGTAGAAAGAAGATAGCATCCCGTTGTAGAGTTGAGTCACATTCCCCCCATGGTTGGCCAGATGTTTTTTCCCTCATGCCTTTGTTAGGAAACCTTGAAATAGACTTTACTCAAATGGTCTTTGTGTAGTCGTGTGAAGACTGTCCTGGAAAGCAGGCACTGAGGGAAAGTCTAAGCACACACTCAGAGGGTCACTGTCTGTACCAGCAAACTATACCCAGAGAGCCCAACCCGGGGAAAGCCCCAGGGAACCTGCAAAGGTGCTCCAAAAGACGAAAGATTCCATAATGTAGGAGTATTCTTCATCCAGAGAACCCTGATAAAACTTACAACTCTCTCATTCAAGACTCCATCTGCCCTAGTTTCCCGTCACTCTTCTGCCCATCCCTGGAGGACCAAGAAGCAGCACAAAGAGGCAGATGTAACGAAGAATAAGTTGGGGAAAGAGCAGAGAAGTTAGTGGGGGTCCTCAGTCCCCATTCCCATTCTCACTGTGAGCTCATCCAGCTCACTGCAGACTTTGAGTATAAGTTGGGCCCAGGCTGGGTTAGAGAAAACTTAAAATTGAATGAGATGTTAATGCTATGAAACAATGGTCTGGCCTGGACATTTTTAATGAGGACATATGTTGAATCCTTGGACATTACTGGGAAAGCTTTGAGGACCAACATGAAATTTCAGGTCAGGAAAGATAGCAAGAAAGAGGAATAAAGCTGCTTTCTTTGTACCCTATCAAATCCACCTATTTCTTATGTGTTCTATTTCATTTTTAGTATTAGTTTCTATATGAAATCCAAAACAGTTTGGTGACCAGTGGTCTAGGGTCAGCATTTTTGCACAAAGTCTCATTATACTCATACAAAATACATATTGTTTAAGATCGGTTTTATCACTCACTCCAACACCACTGAAGATGTGTTCTACCTCAGTTTCAGATCTAACAACCAGCTAATCACCTACGTAAAACATCTAGGACACAAATCTGCCTTTTTCCTCCCCTTCATTCTTCACATCTAGCCAATCAACAGATGTGGTTAGATGTCTACAATCGGCACCTTTCATCTCATACTTAGCATTAATTCAGTACCTCAAAATTTCTCCCATGGGTCTTTGCAATCAACCCTAAAACTTTCTTGATTAACTTTACTCTTTCCAGGGCCATGCAAATCATCTCTCTAAATCAAAAATCAAAGATGTAAAGAATTTTAATGATCAGTAGAGGGACCACACATTTTTCTGTCTCCATAGGAAACTAGAGTTTGTGTGCGAAAGGGGCAGAGATACTAATTATTCTGGTACAGTAGGCATAAACCAGGATGTCCAAGACCAACTACCATGTTTAAGGACTATTCCCATTAAACTAGTAAATAAAAACCAATATATATAATGTGACAAAGAAGTTCCCTGGTTATTTAACTCTTGCTTATCTCTCCAGCAGGATCTCCCACCACTTCCTTAATTCGCGCTCTTAAACCAGAGTAGTTTACTCTGCTGCACAGATGAATACTACTTCACTTTAAGATTAGGTTCAGATGTCATTTTCTCTAGGGAACTTCTTATTTCTTCAGAGCAGGTTAGCTGCCTCTCCCAGGAACACTCACATTCCCTGTGCATGTGACTCTGACTTTAGTTTAAAGAAGTTATATTGTTTTGTCTTTTAATTTTTTTAAGTTAATAAAATTTTACTTAAAATTTAAAATTTTATTATATTGCATTTTTAGTTTTTATTTATTACACAATAGAATTGGAAAACTTACTGAAACATCTCTCAGCCTCATCAGTTTGCTTATTTCTAAAATGTACATCTTAAAGTTGTAGCACTGAAAGACATCCCCATCCTCCCGCTCTAGCAATCCAAGAAGTACTGAACTAGATGGTCTCTGATCTCTAATTTACTTTAAGTGTTATTGGACTAAGGATCTGTTTTTCTCAGTCATTTTTCTTTCTACTAAAAATGTGATGATGTTTCACAATGCCATAAATAGACTAAACTCAACAAGTTGCCTAAATGCCTGGGAAAACAAAAAATCAGCTAGATAGCAGCACCAAACACTGGGAGAGGAGAAAACTAGGACCGCTTCAACTGGCCTCTGCTGCATAGCACCACTCTAGAGCTTGGACGCTGAAACAACACTAATTCTGTTAGTTGACTGGAGAGTTCACTGCATGTTTCACCTGAGCTTCCACAGCTGGCTGGATTCGGTTAGAGGTCAGCGAGGCTAGAAGACCCAAGAGACCTCACTCAACACGTTTGCCGGCTGCTGTGGGCTGTCACTGGGGGCCTCTTCTCCCCCCGCCCCTCATCTTCCATAGGCCAGTCTAGCTGCTTTACACAGCAGTCTCAGGACCACATTCCACGGTCTCTTAGAAGCTAGCCTCAAAAGTCAAACAGCATCACTTACACCAGAGCGGTTAAAGCAAGTTCACAAGGCCAGCCCAGATTCAAGAGGTGGGGATCAAGACTACTTTTTATGGAAGTCACACCACAAAGAAGTGTGTGTGTGTGTGTGTGTGTGTGTGTGTGTGTGTGTACACGTGTGTGTGTGTATATATATATATATATATATATATGTATAATTTTATCATCTATATTTTATATCTACCACATAGGCATTTCTATATGTCAGCAGTTCCCAGAAAGTGATCACCTCTACCTTCCTATCTCAAGATAACACTGGAAACCCATACCTTAAAAATTTCAGTAGCCTATTATAATATAGCTATCCTCCTTGTTTTGTATATTGGAACACAGTGCACTACTGCATGTATTTGCAGAAATACGCTTATTGAAACAACTCAAGGGAATCTTCTGAATTGAGGAAAAACATTTACATTGGAACAAATTACATTTTACTGAAAACCTAATTGTTACACTGAGAGCTGTACAGTGTTGTAATTGCATACTCTTAATTACACACATTGCATTATTTAAAAAGAATGGCATTGTTTATTTGTGATACTCTTTGCTTATTTACACTTGCATATTTGAGCAAGGCGCAAGGAGTTATTTCTACCACGTGGCTGAGATTGTTATCTGTCCACAAACACAAAATTAATTCGCTAGAGGGAAATGGCTCTCAAACAGGAAGAGAGAAATTTCTCCTGAGGCAAGACATTCTACAATTGTTTCTAAATTTCTGTATAATTAACAAAGCACTTACCATCTGCAGTGACTGACCTGTCAGAGCTGCTCCTCTGAGATAATTTGGTGACATTAAAAAAATTGAACATCCGAAAGTCACATTTGACATCAATGAATTAGCCCATTCTTGTAAATAGAAGTAAAACTCAAGACAGAATGTTCTATGAGATGCTGCTTATCATGGGTAAACTTAACCATATTTACTCCCCCAGGGCACTTGTCTGAGTCTCGGTGCCTCCGTAACGGTAACCTTGTTCTCTCTGTCTCGTGATTTTGATTTTGTAAATGCCACTTGAACCTCAGAGCCAGTAGCCCAGTCAAACCCCTTACTTATGTGTATAGTTAAGTGAATAGTTCTTTCTGAATTACAATCACATTTCCTGATTGATACATCAAGGGAAAAAAAGAGTGGGACTCAGAAATCCTTTAAAAGCCCAAATGGAAAAGTTTTATTCTCTTTCTTGTTTTTTCATTCTTTGCCAACAACATTCAGAAGGTAATAGTGCGCTGTATCACAAAGGAAGGTCTTTTACCTTCTCCTCCAACAGAATCAGAGCTATATATAGTAGGTACTATGGATGATCAGATTGTTTTCTTTAATAACATGAAAATTAAGAGCGCAATTAATCATTGCATTGCTGTGGTTTTCAGGAAAAACAAACAAACAAACAAAAACAAACAAAAACCCCAGAACATTCCTGATTAGTAACAGCTCTTCTTGCTTCTACTACTCCATTTAAAGATATACTGTTTAGCCTGGGGCTATTCTTTTTATCTCAGGAGCAAGACAAACAGATTTTTTCTTAATGGCATAATGTGTGAATGCATGCAATTTCCAAGAAACTAAAAGTTCAAAGTGGCCAGAACCACTGGCACAGGAATGTTTAAATTTCTATGACCGGTAGGGAATAGTCACTTACTACATAGTTCACTAAAATTGTTCCTTTACCTTAATACATAAAAGAAAGAAGAGTCTAACATTTCATCCTATTTCAGAGGAGATTGCCCCTACAGACCAGTAATAAAGTCTCCCTGCAAGTCCAGCCTGTGCTCCTAGCAGAGGAGCTTCTAAGTGTGTAAGCTCGTGACTGATCTTTTTCTATTTGATGTATTTGAAGTTCATTACTGTAGTAACAAGAACTTAAAAACATAAGAGTTAGGCTTACATATGTCTAAAGTGTCTTACAGTGACTTTGTATGTGTATCCCAAGGATTAAAGCAGAGTGTCAATATATCTTGCAGCAAATGAAAAGGCTCTTTTTCAATCAGATAGCTTCGCCATTATATATTACTGTCCTGAATAGATCTTTCTTACTTTCACTGACTTAGATTCCATTTTCTGGAACCACGAAGGTGGGAGTCATTTTTTCCTCATAGCTTAAAAAAAAAAAAAACTTTATCAAAGTCTTTATATATGGCAAAGGTTAAAAAAAAACCTTCAAACAGATTTATATATTTGCTTTTTGGGAAATACACAGTTTTCAAGGATCTTTCATCATGTGATATCTTCTGTGGGGTAATCTCATTAACCAACAACAATTGTTCAAAAAAGCAAAATTATGAAATATTCTTCCATATCACATTGGTGAAGCCAAATGAACTCTGTTATCTCAGCACAGCTTCAACCCCTCAAGACTTCGATCGTGTTCTTCAGCAAGGGCAAGATTCACTAGAAAAATCACCTTAGCAACGCAGTTTAAAGACATAATACATTCATATACAAATCGATTTTGTACCATGCCCTTGCATGTTAATCAGCTTATATTGAATTACTACATTTAAAAATTCACTGCAGAGAGGAAGTACCTACATACTAACTTTTTTAAAAAAAGAAATTAAACAAGGAAATCAGTTCACTTGAGTTCTACTGTTGCTTTTCCCCATCTCCTCAATAGACAAGGATCTTAACACTGTTTTCTCCTTAGTGCATTTCGATTCAGAAGAGAGTAGGTAGCATCTTTATTCTACTCTTTCTTAGGAAATCTCAGAGCTTCCCACTGCCTATCCTCCACTTGTTTGCCTCCTACGGAAGTGAGGTCACATCCCTTCACTTTTAGGAAGCTCCCAGATCCTTCAAAATTCTTACTATATTTCTATGCCTCTCTTTTTATGCCATGTTCAAGCCTATTTTACAGAAACAAAAATACCCAACTTCATTTGATAAGAAAAATATGTCATTTACTCTAACTAAAGAAAAATTATGTCATAGCCTTAGCAGGCAGCGACAGCAATTGTGATTTTAAACTGAATACTTCTGAATACTCCTTCATTGGGCTACTCTTGTAGTTAATTCAGGGAAATATTCTATATACAATTTGATGGGCATAATTATTTAGAAATATTTGGACACAAAAGAAATATCAGGGAACTAGAATGAAAAATATGTTTTCTTTTTATTTTATTATTTGATTATTATGAAAAACTAACATAAGCTTATTAAATGTAGACACTTAGAAAAGTAGAAAGTAAATTTTAAAAAATAACTATCACCCAGCTTAGCATCCTGAGAAACTGAATATATCATCTGGCATACTTCATTCAGTCTTTTTCTATCCATTTACGCATCTGTGTGATTTTTTTTTTAAAAAAACAGGCATAATTTGATCATATAGAATTAGTGGAGAAGAAATCTTAATTATACTGAGTAATCTGTATCAGTGAAACTGGCCTAGGGAAAAGGAGTGTGGAAAATTAACATCCAAAGTAGAATTTAAGAATATCAAAAGAATGTATGTCATCTCCCTTGATCTCCTTGTGACAACCCACTTAAGAAAGCAAGCTCTGTATCTACTTTTATCCCTCATGCGCACTTAAACACACTGCCAAAGACTGAAAGAGTAAAGAGGAAAACAGAGGATTTAGTTGATCCCCACTCTGAGCTCTCAGAATGATCCTGGGAAGGTTTGTATGCCATGTCCAGACCATGCACGTTTGTTTTCACCATGCTGGGTTCTTCCTAGCTCATGCTCTGCAAGTGAAGCAGTATCTCAGAGAGGTGAGAAGTCTCTCAGAAAAAAAATGAAGATGATCGGTCGAGGTTATATGAAAATGGCTTTACAAATCCATAAGAAATGCCCTGGAAGAGAATCCAGTATGTGATCTGCTTTTGAAAAGTATGAAGGAATGGAAATGGTGATTATTCCAAACTATTTTTTAAAAATTCTTCAGCATTTCTACAGAATAGCTGAAAGAAGGAAAAAGAACACATAAAAATATGGCTGTCGTGATCTAATGGTTCATTGACCGTTAAGACAAAACCCACTGGCTTACTTTATAAGGGAGCTACCAGTTCTGCTCTTAATGCTATTAATTGAAATTGAGTGCTAACTGTAATAGACATGATTAAAAATATATGGAATTAGACATTGTCCCTGCTCATTAATTCCGCTTCCTGGTGGATACCTCTCTGCCCATCTTTCATGTTCACAGCTTGCCAGGTGAACAAGGACAGAGTTTAAAATGTTTCATGAGGTTGATCATTATCATTATTTCCAATTAATACTGTGAGTGCATATGGGGTGTTTGGTGCCATGCCGGGTCCCTTAAGAAGCGTGATAAAAATTAATTAGAGTCCTTGAAGTGACATCAGATATAAAGGACAAGCAACACCTCAAGGAAAGAAAGACATCATAAATAAATGATTTTAAGCATTTTTGCTCCTGTGGGGCTGTTTTCATAATTTTACTTAAGTTCAACTGTAAAGTAACTAAGAGGGAGGGAAATGGTACTAGAAAGGGGAAAGAGGGGGGTAAAAACCAGAGTAGAGTGGAAACAACTGAGCCGGAAACTGCTATTCACTAAAGAAAAACAGAGGTAAAGAAGTGTCCGTTAAGAATGTTTATATTGTGAGTTATAGAAATTCAACCAAAACTGGCCTAAAGAAAAACAAAGAGGAAATTTTTGGCTCAGATAAATGTCAAATGGTAGCCTCACATACTGCTTGATTCAGAACTTCAAGGAACGTCTCTGGGGTTGAATTTTACGTTCGTTGTTTAACTTTGTTTCCGCTGTCTTCACTCCATAGCTGTTAAGTTGCCAGCCTATCTCCAGCCTTTTATCACCTCAGGTTCAACTGCGTGAATAAAAAGCATTATGCCAAGGAAAGGCAGCCAGATGTAACAGGCTGTTTCTCTTTTCCTATCAGCGTAACTTGCATTTGCTCTTCTTGGATACCATGCTATCACATGCTATCCCTGACTCCACCACTGTCAAGTAACTAACGGCCAGCTCCAAGTACTTAGTATACAAGTAGGAGTCATATCGCCCAGACTGCATGTACTAAGAGTTGGGGAGGAGTTTTGATGAAAATAAGTGGGAATAACAACAACAACAAAAACAAACAAACAAAAAGGGTAAACATCCACTGTGAGAAGTACCAGAGAGAAAGAAAGAAAAGACAAGGTCAGGATGAGCCTCTTGCTCATCCTGAACTTTATCTTGTATTTTATAACCAATGGAATGAATTTAAAACATATCAAAACCACTGACTTTGCTATTGCCATACACACAAAACCCTTCGAAACATGACGCTTGAATTATAGTTACTTAACTCGATGGACTGAAAATGTCAAATGCTTTCAAAAAAAATCACCTTCATTGTGCTAAGGCTCTTAAACGGTTGCCTGGATCCGCAGGGTACAGAATATGCGTCTCGTATTTGTGTTGGAATGTTACGTGCAGCCAACACTCACGGAGGCAGCACTCGCTGAGACATCTGCATGTGAAGTAAGAGGTTTACTCACCGAGACCAGAGAGGGATGGAAGAAGAGCACAACAAACTTCTCAGAAAGGATCAGGAACCAGGTATCCTCAGGATATAGACAAAGAAGACCGCTCATTACAGTCTAAATAGGGAAAGAAACTCACTTTTATTGAGGGTCTAGTATATGCTGAGCATTTTACATATCTCATCTCATTTCATCCAGAGATCTCATGAGGTAAGAGATTAAATTCCATTTTCACAACTTAAAAGAGAGTGAAAGACACTCACAGCTATTAAAAATTTCCAAAGGTAAATCCCAGCACTGGGATTTGAAACCATGTTTAAAACTCAATTTACAGAATGTCAAACTCTTTTCCTCTGTGGAGTAATTTCATTGGGTGCATGAAGCTGAGAGCTTCTCCTATCTCCTATTCCCTGTCCCCACAGCCACCCTCCACACCAGGTTGGGAGATGGGGAGTGGGAGATAAGATGGTTTTAGGGGCAAAGAAGCTCTGGGTGGTGAGTGGAGAATTCAGAGGTTTAAAGAGGATTTCAGGAAGTTTTGTCTCATTGTTACATCTCCCTTTGATATTTCAGTAAAATACTCATTTCTTCTTTTTTTGTTTTTTTTTTTAATTGAAGTATGGTCAGTTTAGTATCAATTTCTGGTGACATAATAGTTCAGTCATACATTGTGAAATTGAATCTGGTCTATGGTTGTTTTCAGGTCTTGCTTCTAATGAAGGTGAGAAAAGGGGCTGCTTGTGGGAAGATAATCACAACTGGGTTAGGTCTAAAAGAGGAGACAGTTCTTCAAAAAGTTACTGGAACAATTTTTCAGAGTAACTTATTTTGAAGATATAATGATGAATATTTGTAATAATGCCTTCATTGCTACACAAAGATATATCAGGGATAAATGAAAAAGAGAAAACTGTATAAGAAACAACATTTAAGATTCAGAATAGTACAAAGCGTACACATTGGCCATCACAAAAGAGAAATCCAGGTAGCTTTCTCATACTGAAATATTGTGTTCAAATAAGCAACAAGAATATAACCAATTGTGTTCCTACTCTTTATAAGAAGAAATTTTGCCCATAATCGACATTTACGTACAGGGATATTTCTATTTTGTTTGCTTAATCTTAAATACATAAAGTGTTCTGAAGATAAGCCAAAGACAATAATGAAAAACAGAAGCTATTTATCAGTCATAATCTGAGTGCTACAGTTTTCAGCACATACTAGATGTTCAAAACATGGCAATTATTCTTTATCATTACAAAGAAAATTTTCTCAGATAATACTCAGAAGTCAGCCAAGAAACTTTTCAAAAGTCAGGGTATCAATTAGAAGTAAAATTATAAAAGAAATATAGTTTTTCAAAAAATTGTGCCCTCCCTTACTTTTTTTTTCTGATGGCACATTTTTTGTCCCCCACAACAAGATCTGAGTAACTTAATTCTTTATAATTCTATGCTTTTCCTCTCTCTTTTCTTTGTGAACTTTTATAATAACAGCTATAAAAGTAGTTAAATATTTACTTAAATTTTATCCTAGATATAAAATGAGATAAGGAATATTGTATGGACCCATGATTCCTTCTACATAATGCTGATACAAATAATTCTACGCAGAGAGAATGTGGTTTTTGTTTCTTATATCCAGGTGAAGGATGTACAGTTCCAACATTATCTGAATAATATAATATGGCTCAATCAGTCATTAAATTTCTTACATGCTTCCTGTTAAATTTTAAAGGCTTTTTTGGTAAAGGCAGAATTTAATTTGTTAGCTCTGCTACTAGAGGAAAACAATTAGATAAAATGCAATGCTTTTTGTTGTTGTTTTTCCTTATTTTTGTTTTAAAGCATGAGGTAGCACAATGCTGCTTGGAACTGAAACAAAGCCCTGTCACTTTACTAGCTTTGTGATACTGAGCACGTAATGTAACATCTTCAGGCATGGGAGTCCAGAACATCAAATCTTAAAAGAGAGGTGATGAAAGCCAAGAAAACTCTCTAGCTCCAAGACCAAGTGAAGAACTTATTACTGTAGAATACAAGTTTTGATAACTTTAAGATCATAAAGCTAAACTGGGTAGAAATGTCTGGAACTCGTGAGGAAACTGGATTCAAGAAGAATAAGAATTAATAACATCAGGCTGATAGAATTGAGGAGGATAATTAAAATTTTTATGACATCTTGTTTGAAACATTGCTGGTTATCTAACGTGCTTTTCGATTCTTTTACGCTATGACTTACAGCAATTTGGTAACATTTACCTCTGTAAACTAAGATAAAACACTTACTTTTTCCCCCTACCTGACCCCTCCAAAACTTGGAAACTCTTGAACATTCTTTTCACAGCAATATAATTAGTTATTTGCATACGTTCAATAAGAATCTGTTTTCTTTGTAACAGGACACAATTGGAAACATTGGTTATATTACCGAGGCTTTGACTGGAAAATCATATTTGAGGGAAAGGTGCATAAACTCAGATCTGACCAGATAGTTTTAAGGAACAAAGCTTAACTTCATAGAGTCAATAAAGTCCCTTGGAAAAATCAAACCTGGTATCTTGTTTGCAATGTTTCAGAAGAACAGTCTTAAAAAGAACTTACATAACTAATCACTGTTCTTTTGCTGCACTTATGTAAATTACCAGGCCAAGTTTAATATAAATGAATTAATGTTACTGTAATTATTTTGACAAAAATGGGGGCAACTGTAAAGAGAAAAGTTATGTTTTCTTCGTTGTAAGCATTAAATTCTAATCCTATGAATCTCTATTTAAAGTTTTCAATATATATATAAACTGGACTGAAGCCTGAATTCTTCTGTTTTCTTTCAACTATCTGGTTACAACTCTCCAAACTAACATTTCCAATTTTTTCCCAACCTTCTGAGTTGGAATCAGTAAGAACAAAAATTGCCTTTGAACCTCCTTGTGAGAGACTATACCAGGTCCTCCTCAATACCAAGATGGCAGCCAAACATCAGGGTCTCTAGTCTTCGGTGCACATCTCACAATTAAAGAAAGCTCCACCTGACGTCTGAGCCTATACAAACATTAAAGACGTCCAAATCAAATTGATTAGAACAAGAAGCCACCAACATCGAGGCAGACTGCTTTCTCCCAAGATGCCCGATCAAGACTTCATACTTTAACTGAACACGAAACCCTCTCTTCTCTTTCCTTCCTTTACTCTGGCATTGGCCAGGGAAAATAATACCATCATTTTTATCCCCGAGGCCATTGCCAAAGGGGGAAAACTCTGAACTTCAGGACAGCGTTTTATTTCAGGCTAGGAGAACACTTAACTGACCCCCGGTCTGAACGTGCAAATGCAACAATCCCAGCGAATGAATCCATTAACAGTGTCACCTTAACAACAGTGCTTTGTGCCCTGACAGGATTTACCTCTGTGGTGGCATCATTCTCTTTGGACCCATGAATGCCTAGATGCCTGGCATTTAACTGGACAATGCCTCTTTGGTTATCTAACTGTGTCCCTAACTGTCCACACACGAACTAAGATACCTCATTGGTCAACTCCCCTGAATTTACATCATCAAGTTACAAAAGACCTACCAGGAGGAATTCGGGTTTCGGGATTTGCTTCCTTTAGCAGGGCCATACTTCCCTGGTTAGGAATAAATGTTACTGAGAATATGATCAGGAACCTCTCCTTAAGTCTTGAAAGTATTGTAGAATCCACTGCTAAGGCTATAGCTGCCCAATAAAAAATCCCAGGCTCTCTGGCCAAAGTTGTTCTTGGTAATAGGATAGCACTTGATTATTATCTTCTAGCTCAACACGGAGATCCTGGGCTACGGCCAACACCACTTGCTACACCTGTATTAATTCTTTTGGGGAACCTGAAACTCAGTTACATAAGATCACTGAGCAAGCCACTTAGCTTAAAAAGGTGACTCCTTAAATGGGGTCTTTCTTTGACTTATTTGAATTTGATTGGTTTGGGTGCTTCAAAGTGCACTCCACACGTTAGGAATTATCCCATTTATAATAATTACAGCAATCTCCCTGGTGCACTGTATTCCCTCAAAGGCTTTAGATGTGTGGCCACAGCTGCTAACCACCAAGCAAATGATCTCCCTAACACTGGAACATCAGGAAAGGAATGAAGATAATGACCAGCTTAAAAACTGTGAACCTGAGGTAGTGCCCTCTGAATATCATAGAGATTAAGGGAAAAAAAAAATGTTGTGACCTGTGAATACCACACAGGATGAACAACAGCTGCGAGAGCTACAGAACAGTGCCTGAGAGTTGCACTAATGCTTTCAATTTTGATCACATTTCTCAGTTAAGCTGAGAATCTAATAAAAATGGTGTGTGGGGTGGAGGATTGTTAAAAAAAGAGACAACAGGGCCCCAAATCAAGTCACTTGTGCTAAGCCCACGTCACCGGATCAACACTTAATACGTAACCTAACTGCAGTTTCAGTCCCCCAAGAATGTAACCTTTTACCAGTCAGCCTGGAATTATCTGGTCAGCACGAAATGAGGAATCTACTGATAAGCCCTTCTGTTCCCTTTAGGAGGGTAATCTTGCCTGAAACAATGCATTCTTTGCTAATTTTTTCCTTTTACCATCCCCCTTTCCATCTTTAAAAACCAAAGCCAATTTGATCCTTAAATTTACTCAGTTGCATTTTTGTTATTTACCACTTTACATGATAAATAAATATTAAAATAAAATTGATTCTGTTTTCCATATTCATCCATTTATTTACTATCAAAATAAGTGGAATCTGTTTTTCTCTCTTTTCAGAAGCCATTTTTATTAGTCTAGGATTTAATTGAGCAAAATGATGAGCTTCATGACTTTACTAGACAAAGCGTTATATTTAATTTTTATAATGTAGCAGTCAAAAGAATCCACGTTCCTCACTATTTTATACTTGATAAAGTATTCAGTTTCAAAGCAATTCATGAAGTAAAACTAAATACTGTCCATTGAAATATATTTCTTTGATTCTAATGGCAATGTGTTTCTATTCTACACAGATTTGCTGCCAATTGAGAGTCTCTCTTTTCAGAGTCACCATTGGCAAAGGTATAAAACCACATTTACCTAACAAACATTGCTAGAAGGATTCACCACCAAATAGAAATGGTCCAGAATATTTAAAGGAGTATGTGATGCTATACATATTGTGAACATATGAGTTTTTTCTAACACTGATGAACAGAACTGATTCAAATAACTAAACCCAGGCTATGCTGAGAATTTTTTTCTTGAAGATAATAAGAACTTAAAAGAAAAGGAAAAGCTTTACTCAAAATGCAGTAAAAAGTATTAATCATTTTGAAATAAGACAATTATACAAAAAGCATTTTGTTTCACATTGATAGGTGTAAACTTCTTTGTACAACAGAGATCACCATCATTCCTGCCAAGTTCCCTTTCTGGGTCTTACAACTTCTGTTTGTCTCCAGAGAGATACTTAAGAGAAAAATTACTGGTGCTCTGATACATTAATATTTTGTAAAATACAAATTAAAAGATGGACTTACCTTGCAAATACAAAAATACTGGGCTTTCCTCACCTCTTTTAAAAAATACATCTCAGCCTGAAATTTCTCAGAATACGCTTGAATTGATTGCCTCAATCTTAATGACTTGATGTGCGGCACACTTTTAGGACTAAAACATTTCCAAAGCTGCATTCTACCAAATACCAGCTCTACAAAACACAAACAGGGCCACTGCTCAAAATAAGATTCCTTGAGGAAATTTATCTGGGCAAACAGGCATCTTATATCTCCATCTGGCAGGCATAACACACAATAGTATCTTAAGAAGCCTCAGACTTCCCGAACTACTGGGAAACTTTGTTTCATGCATTTTTCCCAAACTTATTTTTACATGGAACTGTTTTCCCCGTGGCTCCCCTATTAATATCTTGAGGAAGAATATTCCACAGAACACCAACAGAGGAAAGGCTGGCATAATTATGATGTGAGCATACTCAGACAAGAATAAACTCTGTCAGGGCAACATTATGCGACAGGTGAGACTTCCCTAGATTGTGTCACACTAGGAATCGGAACGTTGACAGTCATCATCAGATGAGGCTCTTTGAATCTAATAATATGTTAACGAATTATTCAACTTGTGAAAGATAAGCTTGAGAACGACTAAATTTACAGTATTGGAAATACGTGTCTGTAGTGTATAGTATGTAGTACTAGAATAAAACAGTCAAAATGAGATCAACCCAGCTGAGTTACGACACACATTTAAAACTCTTTCTTACTGAGGAGTTTATTTAACTCCTTTTCAGGTACACTGAGAAGAAAGCATTTCCATTTTTGTCCAGCTGCTCCCTCTTTATACATATACACATAGGGCCTGCTAATTCTTCTTTTTGTCCCCTATCAGTAGTATTTTTGTCTTCTATCAATCTTGTAACTGTGGTCACTCTATTCTATCAGGATATTAATATCAATGTTATAAAATCCCATTTATGTTTTTAAAGCCATCTGTCTACACACACACACACACACACACAGGGAGGAAGAGAGCTATAAAATATCATCTTACATCATTATGTATTTTAAGCTCATTAAATGTGTTTTTAGTGACCTGAAATTAAATTTATAAATTTGTTCATAGTAGTCCCATCTAGGGGTGATAATGAATGAGCACAGGGATATACACTGTATTTTCAACTTTTTTAATCAATCGGCGTATGTTGTTTTATGATTTAACCGGGAGCCAAAGCAATAACAGAACTAGCACTCTCCACCTGCAGCACCTGAAAGTACACATTAAGGCCGTGTTCTAATGACTGCCCTCCTTCCTGTCATGTGCTTTGCAAAAGGCCTGCCCCAGTGATCTGCCACCACACAGAGGCTCCCAGGCTCAGCTATTTGTCAGTGTGGTCTGTCCTCCGTCACACCCTTCGTGAGCCTGTGCTTTACGATTATTCTATCTTCTTTGGTCATTGGTTTTGAACCTTGTGGTCTACGTTTGCCCAGTGCTGCAGCAGTGGGAGGGGTGTAATTTTCACATTTGATCCTAGCTGAAAGCAGATCACACATATTTAGCTATGCCAGGTGATGGGATATCCAGGAAACACTATTTTACAAGATTTTTGAGAGCAGCAGCTCCAGGGTTTACTGCATCACCAGTGGAGGTTTACAGTTCTTGAAAACTATGTCAGCACTGTGCTTTGCTCAGAGGAGATGAGCCACAAAGATTGGCTAAGAAATATTTATTAACCAATTTTTAACAGGTTTATTTGTAGAGTACAATTCTGAAATTAAATATCTTACATAAGATTTCCTTTGTGGTTTTGTTTTGGCTTCCAGAATATTCGCTATATTTATTTGAATCTGGTAACGTATTTATTTTATCTATTCCAAGGATATTTTACAAAGGTGATGGCTGCTGCTTGAGAAAAGGTAAACAAAACTAAACATTCAGTGCAAAGCTTATGATTGAAGTCATATTGTTCTTTGACTTCCATTTTGAACGAACCCTATATTAATTTAGAAAGGAAGGGTATTGCCAAAAAAGGGCCTGCAGCACTCATAGTTAACTCTTTCAACCACACAAAATTCATCACATGCCTTTTGTGCTCATGCTGAAACAGGAAGAGGACCATTTACAAGGTCTGTCTTTAAGTGGTTCCTAATCCAGTGAGTAAGGTGAACATGGGAGTTGATTATAAACACCAAATAACACCTTCCTGTTTGTCTTCCTTAAAAGTTAGTTAGCCTTCCATCTATTCTTGTCAAAGTGCCCACATGTTCGTTATCTGCTGTATATACATTATTTTAACTTAGGAAAAATGTCTTCAGGGTCAGGATCATACACTATCAGGATTCTGCAATCACCCATAACTCATGTTTCAGGCACTTCCCAGAATGTATCTCAAGCCATAAATTAAACATATATATATGTATATATATAAGTTCTTTTGTCCAAGGTGACAGAGTTTTGGCTCAGAACAAGAAAATGACGGTATACAGGCTTTCCCTACAAGGAGAAAAAAATACTTTATTAACAAAAAGAACAGCTTGTAGTAATACAGCCACCTTTATTTTGATAGAGTGTTAATGTGGAAAGAAGAAGAATTTGCAAGTGTTTTGATGTGGTTGTACGGCTGTTTTCCAAAATTCTTAGTGACAGTTTGGCTTTTATACACTTTTCTTTTGTTTCCAGTTGATTCAACTATTGTATGAGTGTGTAGAGAGGTTTGTATAAAGGGTCCATACATGCAGAAATTGCCTTTCAGAAGAAGACGGTGAAAGATCTAAGATGCTCTAGCAGAGTGGTTAAAATGATCTTAAAAGCAGAATCATTTCCAGGCACTACCGGAGTGTGAAACTTGATATTAACATAAGGATAATAAAAAATGGACTTTAATATAGACATCTGGTTGCTAAGGAACACAGAAAGGTGAGATGAAGAATTAAGAAACAAATGGAAACCTAGATATCAGAAACAAGTCAGAGGAGGGCAGAATGAAAAGGAAACGCGTAAAAAACGATTTGCCAGAGGCAGCTGACAATATGAATCAGAACAGCAGGGGGAGCTATGGTATCGCAGTTGTCAAATCACAGTTTTTATAAGGAGAAGTTTCAGATTTATGGTTCTAGCGAGGAGGACATGTTACTGATTCTTACTTTTGTAATAAACAACCCAGCGACAGACACTGGGAAGGAGTTTTAATGATCTGTATCTTCTGAAGCCAAGAGCGCGATCAGCACATCGTCTGCTCTGTACAGACTTGGTCTGCATCACGTAGCGGTTTGAATGAATTTACCTTCAGGCCAATGTTTCTCCTCCTAAAATTTATAAGGTTGGATTTTGAAAGAAGTCATCCTTATCTTTGGTTAATTGAGAGAAAAAATTTCCCACATAGATAGGAGAAATGATCTAACTGTGGAACAGGAAGCAAAGGAAATTTTTCTAAATATCAGAGATGGTTTATTCAGTCCTTTATAAAAGTTTTTTTTTTTTTTAAAACTGTTTCAGCTGGCAAAGATGTGAATGACAAGTGGTAGAGTGGGTGAAGGCATGCACATCAACTATCCCATAATAACCTGCCCTACTTTTTCCTCCTGTCTCCCATAAAGAACAAGTCACCTAGCCGTTGACACCAGCTCTTGAAAATAACTCAGTGTTTTAATCCTATCTGTATTCTTCCTTAAAATAAATGGCCAGGCTTAGGCACAGTGAATTGCACTTTTGTCTCCCAGATCCATTGTGATTTAAAAGTCCATGGACACCAAGAAATCTGTTCATCTTCTTTTAAAGTTACTAAAACATTACTAAAGAGTTAGCTCCCCATATGCTTTTGAAAAGGTGGCAGAGGTGGGAGCCCATAGGAACGTATCTAAGAGGCATCTCTCAACTGAACACTCCTCTAAAATGAAATGGATTACTGTGATTCAGTACACTGTGTTTTAGTAGTGCCATAACACATTACTGTTAGGTAGTTAGAGAAGTAGGGGCACCAGGCATATAGGTGGCGGAGAGGGAGGATGGTCCACAAGATGGCATTATCCCCCCTCCAGCATAAAGGGACTTCTTCTAAATGAGTGCCAGCAAGAAACTGGTTAACACCCGACAGCCAGGACTGCGTGGTAGCAGAAAGGACTTAACTGGGCACGACCCCAGTGCTCATTGTATTATAATTAACATTGCAGTTTAGCTTCCCCCGCCCCCAATTTTGGGTTTTTCTAAGTACACCATGGGTTAAGCACTTGCACAAAGGGAATAAACATGACTAAGCATTCCAGGGACAAGAGCTGGCAATCAACCAAAAGACCACCTCTAAGCGAGGGTATAAGAGAAAGGAGAGACAAAGAACACCGCGATTCCTCCTTGGATCAGCCCACCTCCCGCTCCTAGAGGCGTACCCTCCTTTTTCTAAGTAAATCTTTTAAAATCTTTTTGCTACGCAATGCTTTCTGTCTCCGGTCTGTAAATCTTATCTTTCGGTCAAGACAAGAATTGGTTTTTTTTTTCCCCATTTTCCTTTTGGGTAACATTACAACAAACCAACTGGCTTAAAACAACAGATCTTTATCTTAGAGGCTAGAAGTCCAAAATCAAGTCGTTGACAGGTCCATGTTCCCTCTGAATGCTCTAGGGAAGACTCTTTCCTTGCTTCTTCCTGCCTTACGGTGGTTGCTGGCAGTCTTTGGCATTCCTTGGTTTGTAGACACATGATTCTAATCTCTGCCTCCTCTTTCATATCACTCTCTTTTTTGTGTCTCTATATTCTTTCCTCTTTTTATAAAAACACCAGTCATTGAATTTAGGGCCCACCCTAAGTCCATTATGATATCTACTCAACCCTTAACAAATTATATTTGCAAAGACCCTATTTCCAAGTGAGATCTTATTCTGAGTTTCTGGGTGCAGATGAATTTTGGAGGGACGCTATTCAACCCACTATAAGCACATATCAAAGGTAGGTAAAGACTATTTTTGCTGGTTTTGATTGAAAAAAATAGATAAATAATTAACCAAATATAATTATCTTAGAGATGCTAACAGAGAGAAATAAATATTTGAGAAACAAATACAAATATGCTGCCAGCAAGAGCTTACTTACTGTATATTAATGGAGTTAAAATGGAACTGAAAATAGTTGCTACATGCATAGACTGAAAAACTTGACTGCCAAGGATCAAATGATTTTGTTCTGGTAAACACATTATAATTGTATCATTCAAATTATACCTATGTTAGGATACAAAGAGAAGTTGTAGGGAGGCTGAAAGTTACAGACTTGCATTCCAGTATAACCACACATTGGTAGTACAACACTGGCTAATTATTTACTCTCTCTGAGACTTTGCTTCCTTATTTTCGAAACTGGTAATAGATAATAGTATCTTCAGAATTAGAAAATATGTGGAGGCAAGAAGCATAAATATTAATTTACTTGCCTTCTTTTCTTTTACTTCCTCAAGTACTCAGGCTTTCTCTCACCTCATAAACCTTACTTAGAGGGTGCACAAATATCTGCCAATTCATAATTTCATAAGATGATAATACCGGGTACTTTTCAGATATTGTCATAATAATGATTTATCCTGAAAAGTTGCATAGAAATCATGGAAATCGATTTTTTTAAGAAGGGAAAAAAGTTCAATACTTAGTTGCTTTCCATGTTACCAAATACCCAGCTTACTGAACAGTTCATTTATTTGACAAACATTTATTGAAGAGCTAAAGCTCCTAGCATAGTATTTGGCATACATTCACTTATTTATTTTTCTTTCCGCAAACATGAATTGTATGATTACTGTGGACCAGTACTATGCTGGACATGGTTCCTGCACTCAGGGAGCCCAGTCTGGTCAAGGAAACCGATATTACTAATCAAATAATCATATAAAGGTAGTACCCTAGGCAAGGCAAGGAATGTCAAAAGAGAATTAATGTGTTCTCAGAGTAAAATATTGTGACCTAATCAGATATAGCAGAATAAGTTTCCTTAAGAAAGTAAAAATTGACCAGAAATCTGAAAGATAAGAGCAATTAACTAGGGAGACAGGGTGAAGGAATGGTGTTATGGGTGGAAGGAACAGAGGTCTATGGGACAGAAAAGCCTATGGCACTTAAACAGGAATCGTTTTTAAAAAGTGTGATTAGAGCAGGAAAAGCAATAGAGAACGCAGCACAACGTGAGGCTAGAGGGGTAGGGTAAGGGCTGAACTATGCAAAGTGGTGTAGGTGACGCTCATAGTTCTGTTTTAAACCTGAGTAATGGGATGACATTAAAGATTTTTAAGCAAGGAGATGAAATGCTCAGATTTGGCAGTGGAAAGGTCATCCTTACTGCAGTTGAGTTGGAGCAGGACAATAACATGTTTAAGAAAATCAATTTGGGAAGCGACTGGAGTAGGTTAAATAAAGAGCTTGGACCAGAAAGTTACATATTTAGAAGGTGAGATGCATAGGCTTGGATATGAGATTAAGAGAGGTAACCTGAGTGGCTCTCAGATTTCTGATTTTCCCAACTGGATAGATGATATCACGATCACTGAGAAGAGAGCACTGGAAGGGGACCAGGAGTCTGGGGGGATGATCATGAGTTGAGCCATGTGGAATATGAGGTGTCTTTGAGATGTCCCAGAGGAGATGTCACACAGGCAACTGGGTACAGGGAGCTGTAGTTATTAATCTGATTAAGATTATTTGCAGTGACTTTATAGAGGGAGAGGAGAAATACAAGGATTAAAATATATACCAATATGAGACATATTAGACAGTGACAGCTAATGCATGTTTTTTTAATGTCTTTTGCCAATATGATTTAAAATTTAAAATCCTGAGATGATTTAATGTAATCAATTAACAAAATCCTGAATCGTATTTTTTAAGTAAATCAATAAATGGACTAAAATTTCTCTTTATGTTTTTGATCTTTCCAAATTGGACTAAATCTTGAATTAACTTACCTCAGTTGAATATATTCTATACATATTTACCAAAAGCCCACTCTGCCAGGTACTGATAACACAAAAATGAATTAAGACAGGCTCTAACCAGTCCCGAGAGGCTGTAGTAAGAGATTTCACAAGTAGAGACAGAGCTACAAAGTGGGGGACGTGCTAGACTATATGTGCTAAGGAACCCATAGTTACACTTAGTGTGGCGGTAATTGTGTGATATTTTAATAGGATTTGGCATAAAAGACCAATGAAGACTTTTACAGGAAGTAATTTTTAAGCTGAGTCTCGAAAAATGCATAGAAGGAAGCCAAGTCACGGGGAAAGGGAAGATTCCAAGAACATACCAGAATATATTCAAATGTCCAGAGTCAAGAGCACGATGCTTTCTGGGCAATGAAAGCACTTTGATATGACTAGAGTGATTGTAGAAAGCTTCGTTTCAAGAAGGGGATAGAAGTTAATTTACAAACTTCCAAATGAAGTCTTGCTTTGCTTCTGTTAAATAGTTGGCAAGGAAAATCCCGCCAAACCTACAATTGGAGGGGATGCATCAGATGAAAATAAAAACACATTTGTAATGATATAACATTCCTGGAAGCTTTGCACTTCAACACAGGGAAAAACATTTCTCTAAGTGAGGAATTTGCTGTTAATCTTCATTTAGTACCTAAATAGCACATTATATATAAGTTGATACATCAGAAATCCTCTCTACTTTTCGTTTGAACTGCAACTCTGTTGGTTGTTGATTCATACTTCTAAAATAAGCACTTCCTCCTCAAAGTGAGGCTTTAAAGTGATAAGGACCAGCACTCACGTGATATTTTAATAGAGTATTAACCATGCTTCTTGTGTAAAGTTCTGTGCTTATGCCTTCTCAACACTATGGTCCCATGAAAAATACCAGCCCATTATCTGATGGGGAGAGTGACAGGCGATGAGAGCTTAGTCTGGAAGATATCCAGCTATCTGAAGTGCAAACAGTACTTGAAAACAGTTGTGCTTAAATTAACTCTTTCTTATATATTGATCAGGCATAGCTGAAACCAGATTTCCCAAACACGTTACATTTTTTTTTCTTCCAAGCAGAGATCAGAAAATTTTCCATCAGTTGTAAACTTCCCCAACCTGAGGCTATTAGCATTGATAATTAAATAACACTATTATTTATGAGCAGCATTAAGATAAATACTCTTAAAGGAAAGAAACAACTGGGAAAACATACATATATATGTGTGTATAGGCTAGTTCTATTGCTGATTTTCCCCTTCCCTAAAATTAAATGAATTCTTCATTCGCTATTATAAACTAAATATTTCCTTTGAGTCCAATTAGCATTGCTGAAAGAAAAAGCAAATCAAGGCTCTGTTCAGCATGCATCAATGTAATGGAAAATCAGGTCTTTTATTCTGGCTTTAATAACTGCAGCTTGATTAGAGGCAAAGAAAAGGCTATGAAGGGAGAAGGGGGAAAGGAGAAGGACTGCCAAATTAGTTCTATAAGAATTCTCAACCTGTCTGCTCTCTGGCTCACTATTCAAATGCTAATTGAGCCTTTTGGTAAACAGAATGGGTAATCACGGAAGACAAAAACAGACACAGAAAACAAATGAAATATCATACCTTATCCAAAGCGGCATGGCATTTTTCTGATAAGCTTTGGAAGACTTAAAATATTAAGTCCTTGGGTCTCATTTTTTTTCCTGGATAGATTATAATTAATATAATAAAATAAATATTACACAATCAAATAAAAAATGACAAAGAACTGCTTTGTTTCAACAATGAAACCAGTCATGTTATAATTAGATAAGAGGATTTCTATTCACAGCTATAAACATGAAAGTAGACCATGAGGCTGGATAAAGGCAAGTTTTTAATTCTTAAAAATTAATTACATGGCATTATTCTTATCAGAACACAGAATGCATTAATTATACAATTAATAAAAAGATGAAAGGGAGGGTTTTTTGGGTTTTTTTTTTTTTTTTGGCAGTTGTAATGCACATGGGGGCATTTGGTTTTATACTCAGAATTGTCCTTCAGGCGTTTCTGTAATCTTCTTACCAGGCAATGTCAAGACCCTAAACCAGTTAGCAGGAATATTGAATGGAGTGGGTCTTCATGTTAGTGCTTAGACACGTTTCGGAAAGGTTGTGGATTTCCATGTAATTGGGATCTAAGGTGTAATAGGTTTAATTTGAGGTCCTCTTTAAAAGAACAGCAGGAAGAGGCATTGTCAGCAACGTGTAATAGCCAGTGAGAAGTGGCAGCTCGCTCCTCCACAATTGGCTTCCTTAAGGATGAAAAAGTGATTATCTTACTACAACAGTTATTTCTGAGTGCTTCCATCATCAGCATAGCACCGAAAATGCCTTGTGTGTGCTACCACTTTATCCTCGAAAACGTTTTAAACCTATAAATAACATTCATGGAAGAAGAAATGTGGTAGTGAAAAGACAGCTGGCTATCAGGAGCAGAGCCACAGGCCAAGTCCATTTTAACAAACTCCAAGGGACTGTCCAAATTCTCCGGCTGCCTTGCGATTGTGTTTTATCAACTATTACTTGGAGTAAATGGGCTATCAGTCAGGGCTAGGAAATCTGTTTTTGTTATATAAAAATTGTTGATGTAATGTACAGCAGGACAACACAGTATTTGCCTTGGCTGACTTGCCAGCAGTATTGTACGTGTAAAAAACGTGCTACAACTTCTCACATGAAAAGATACTACTCAGCGGCTTTAAGACTATGTTGTGAACATTTGGGAAAAACAAACAAACAAACAAAACACTGCAATAATCTTTAAATAACCCTAGATACTTACAATTTTAGAACAAAAGTGGAGCAACACCAAGTCTGTAATAACAATGAATACTTTACTGTTTGGGATAAAGAAGGGGAAAGCTCTAAAAATAGAAAACATAGGATCACAAGTAGTATTGGTGTCTAAGGGGTGAATAAGCACCTACCTATATCCCCCTCCCCCATTAGCTCCACCTATCTGCATTCTTTGATTTGGGAAATTAGTATGAAGTGATATAAAAACGCAGCTTCAAGCTTCTACCTGTATAAGTCAGGTTGCACATGCTATGGTCCTCATATAATACAGAAATTCTGGAGTTACTACACATCTCCATTGCTAAACACCCTCATTCTGCCTCTCTCATTTGGTCCCTCTCTCTATCTCTCTCTCTCTCTGTCTCTCTCATACACATACACACACACACACACACACACACACAAATACTCTCTGCCTTTTCTGCAGCCTGTCGTCTTGTCCTTCTCTGCTTTTCTGTCCCTGGGCATATCAACATTCCAAGGTTAATGATGAGGCACCTTGGATAAGTGGTGTTTGTTTAGCTTAAGGTAATGTTTTAAGTGTCTTTCTGTGTGTGGCAGTCTCATTGCTTCTAAAACAAAACCCATCTGCAACTGAACCTGCATTCCATATTAACACCTCAGACACATTGCTGCAGTTTTTTTGTCATCCTGTCCTGGCTGAAAAATTATATGTGAGACTGGAGCTGGCAAACACTAGAATCAGTTTGATAGGTTCAAGCTTTGAAAAATCACATTTTTCCAAGCCTTATTACCAAAGTGATGTGCTGTGACATTGTGTCCTTCCTAAGTTTTCTGAATTCCTGGCAAACAGAGTAAAGGAACTGGGTATTTAGCCAGTTTGTTTATGATTGATTTGGATCATAAATGTGGATTTGAGTCATATTCACTTATAAAGAAGTGTTCAATCATTATGACAGTGGGTAGGAAAAATTTCCCCTAAATATTAAGAAATTCCTACTTAACAGGGATACATTTGTTCACAATATCTAATAGGGAAGGCCTTTTATTTCCCATTATCTGTCTTGCAGTTAACCTGAAAGGGGATGGTAGTTGTCATCATGGCACATCTGTGCTCCTCAGGCTATCTGAAAGCAGGTAAACGGGCTGTGACTGTCTCTGGCCAGTGACGTGGGACCAAAAAGAGTTTATTGCTTTCTTACTGAAGCTGTAAGATGCAATGCTCAATTCATCATATTCCCTTTCCCTTTCCAAGAAAATTCTGGGAGCTCAATTGAGATGGAGTGCCCACAAATACGGCCAGCAGAGACGCTGTTGGCCCTCACTGGAAATGCACCTTGGTCGGGTTAAACCACTGAGATTTGAGGATTGTTTGTTTGTACAACAGAACTTAGAATATCCTAACACACCATCAGAGGCCAAGCTTATTAGAATAGTTTCAGATTCTTAGTGATCTTCTAGAATAGTTCTATAGACTAGGTACAACCCATATACTCATATGTTCAGGTAGGCTGATGAAAGAAGAGATTTCATTAGCACCGAGCATGGTGCTAAGACTTTTATCTGAATTATCATATTTAATCCTCACAACAAGAGGCTATTTTGAAATCAGAACTCCTTAATGTTAAAATTCTGAGCCTCATGTATTAGCTACTCAATATTTAATTAAGAGTTTAAAAAAGGAATATGAATTCACTTTAAGAAAAAAGAAACATACACCATCAGTGTATAACCACTTAATATTGTCATTTTTTTGACAGTCCTGAAGACAGCATTTCAAGCCACTGCTATGTGGTAAAGTGTATGTCTAAAAAGGGGATTAGAAGAAAGAAGACTCAAGTCTTCTCAGATTTCAAGTCATAGTGTGCTGAGAAGACAAAGCAATTGTTCTTACAAATATGCTTAATTTAAGATCATTATAGAAATTTGTTTTCCTTCCTTCAAAGAATACGTTTCAAGAGCTAATAACCATCCTATTGTATTTGAACACAGAAAAGTAGTTACTACAGTTAAGGATAAGTGGCTATTTCTTCTGAAGCTGTGTATGCTATACTTGATAACCATAGCTTCTGATTCTTGAAATAAGCCCTCACTTTGGCATATCATTTGGATTTGAATTTGAATTTGAATCATGGATATACGAATCTATATAACCAAATATTTTGCGTGCGTGTGTATGTGAGTGTGTAAAATACAGATGCTTATTCCCTTGCTTCAAGAAAATTTTCATAGAAAAATCTAAACTTTCAAACAATCAAATCAGAGGCCAATTATTCTGGAAATTAAGAATATTCTTCATTGCAATAATATTGGATGTATTCTGTAAGTATAAACAATTGAGGAAAACCTTTAACTCTCTCTCCTTTTTATAAACACATACCCACATACTCAAGGGCAAAATGCTTTGAAGACTGATTTCTGTGTATTGGAGAAGTGTCTTTCCCAGTAACTTAGAAAAAAATAAGGAAGCATTTCATCATGAGAAGATGGGTTAGTGTGGAAGAAGTTTAATATAAAGTATTTCATCCAGATTGCTGATCCAATCCTGATAAAGCTGAGTAACTTTGATTTTTTTGCTACTCAAACTGTGGAAATTTTTAGATCTATATAAGGTGCATTTAGCCCTCCTCCATTCTTCTGGATAAAGGTTTTATGGATGTTGTTTGGTGAATCCATTTTATCAGGCTATACATTACCTATATAAATATTCCCATCTAAAATTGTTGGCCAGCATGTGATTATAGGCTTTGTTCATGTGCCAAGGAAATTGAAAAATACCTATCTAAAAAACATAAAGGATATACAAAGTCCTTTATGTTCTGCTGTCTTCCTCCCTCTCCAAACTCAACTGAGACCACTCCACCATATGCAACTGACACTCTCCATGCAATCTAGACATTTCGTGGTGTTCTCAACATGCCATTTTTGGCATTTACAGTTCCTTTCACCTGAAATATCCTTCCTTCTCCTTCTTATACTCTTCCAAGGTGGATTAGGAATACTCTCTAGCTTCATGATATTTTAGGCTTTTCTGCTTTCTACCACATCATTAGTTTATATATTTTCAAGTGTCTTAGAAGCAAGATTCTTGGTTTTTTTTTAATCTCCTTACTTATAATATCTATACATAGAGGCACTCAATTGCTTGTGGAATGAATGAATGAATGCTGCTACACTGGTGAGATATTTTAACTGTCATTAGCTAAGTAAGACCATGCAGACAAGCAATGAGGGAGAAGAGTGTTCACACCACAAAAGGCTAAAAATTAATATGATGAATACACATATCTCAAACTCAAACACCTAAGTAAATTGAAACTCTTTTTTGAATAAAAATGCTTTTGTATTCTTTTATTTTTGAACTGAGAATTTTTGAGGGAAAAAAAGAAAACTGAAAATTACAGAGACTGATCTAGTAAATCTCATGTGTCAACAACCATAATTAATGATTTCTCACATTTTGTTATAATTGTTTTGCCTTCTTTTTTTTTAAGTAAAAGAATATTAAAACCCAACCTCATTTGCAAAATAGAGGGGCTTAGGCATGAACATGGTCACTTGTTCTTTGCCATGTCCTATATTGAAAGGTTTTCTGTTTTAGAAAGGTAAAGCTCAACCCCCTTCCCAGCCTTTAGCAGAGGGCCAGCTACATAATTTGCAGAGCCCAGTGCAAAATAAAGATGTGGGGCCTCTGCGGGGGACAGGAAAAATCAAACTCCCTTTTGTGTTAACCTGCTGCCCCAACCCGAGGCCGAGAGGCAACCTTCAAGGGCTTGAAATCTCAAGGATGGGACAAGAGTGGTGCCTAAATCAGGGATGAGTGAGAAGACCTGTCGTGTCCCCCATTAAACACACTGTGGTGCTGCTGCTAGCTCAGACAAAGTAGGAAGAGCTGCTCCTTCTTTCATGGAGTCTGTAAAGGAATGGAGGGTAATCAACAAGTCCACAAAGCAGGGCAGGTTTCATGGGGATCCCACCAATGCAGCTGCATAGGTCCCTGCACTCAGAAAGACCCCATGCCTGGAGTTCAGTGATCTGTGGTAGCTAGCTATTTTTTTAGCTCTACATTTAGCCTGAGTGATTTCTTGGACAATAGCCACTCTCTGACCTGAGGTCCCCTAACCAACTCTTCAGATTGAACACTCATACCCATCCTTTCTGTTAAAATTACTGATTTATGCCCAAAGCCTATGACTACTTGTGACCAGCTGGCTATAATCTGTGTCCTTTCTCTAACCCACCACTTTTTCTTCTGCCTAGTTGAGCTATTGACTCATCACATCAGTTGAGTTTATCCCCAAGCACACATTTATGTCTACTGGCCATTTAATAATCAGTAACTTTGAACTGCTTTTCAACTAATATTTAAGTTTGTCTTATCCTTAAAGTTCATAAGAAGTTATTAATTTCTTTATTTTCATCTGTTTCTTTTAGTTACGTGTTTTAGTTATGTGTGTGTTACATATTGCTTTAGATTTATTTATCTGTGTCTTCTATTGTTTGGACAGTATTAGAAGACACAGATAACTTCTACAGTAGGAACTGACATAAGGGATATCTTCATACCTCTATTGCCTACAGTTCAGAGCCTGTCACATAGCAGACAGTCAATAAACATTAAATGAGTTTTAGTCATCCAGTGAGTAAATCAAGGAGCTAAGGCAGCAGAAAGCACAGAGAAAGCACTCAAATATCAGCTATTATAATACCTAGGTATGTGACCTTGGGAACATTGGTCATCTGTGAAATGGGGTCAACATTCCTTACCTAACAGGGTTATACTAACGTTAAATAAAATAAGGTATGTTACATGCCTTCTACAAAGTCTGACATGTTAATTTGGATAATGAATATTGTCTGGAAGTATGTATCTTCAATTTGCCAAAATGTTACCTACTAAAGGATTCACGTCTTCTAATAAATTAAGCAAATTAATTAATGTTTCACATAAATTTCTGAAATCACAGTGGAACAAAGGGCAGAAACTAGAATACTTAATATGATTGGTTCATCAGCCAAGAAAACAGTGTGGATTATAAAGGAAAAAATGAGAGGACTGTGAGCATGAAATGCTAGCCTTTAGAAGTTGGGAAATCAGGAGTGACCAACATGGAAGCTAAAGAAAGAAATGCCAGTGAGGAAGTGTTGGGTGCCTTGGAAGGCAAATGAAGAAGGTAATTCAAGAAGAGAGTGATCAACTGCATCAAAATATGGAAGATATTAATTTACTTGCTAGTATCTGAAAGCTTTCCTTGATTCATGTTCATTATTCTGTTAAGAGTGTAAAATGTGAAACCCGTATCTCCTTTTTGGGGTCCAGTACGTTAGTTACTAGTATTTGTCATGAAAGGTAGGGTTTTCTGCAACCTCACATTTGCCCACGCGTCCATTTGCCTTTTCCTTTTAAGCCTAATTTCTGACATTTCCCTCTAGATAAGATACCATCAAATTGTTCCATTTTAGCCAATTACAATTTGTGGGGAAAGCAGTCTTTAAACCTGTCCTTAGTCCCATCATTCACTGCAAGTGAAAGTTTTACACCAAAATTGCAGGTTTGGATAAACACTAAAGAGCAGCCTATCTTATTGGGCTGCTCATAAATGGAAACCTTGTCAATTGGCGTGGAAACATCTCATTTTAAAACTTCAGGGTGTTGATAAACACCATCAAAACTATGTAAACTTTGATCTTTATCTAAGTTCCAGGTTGTTCGGCAGAAAATAGTTAATACAACGATGCTTCTAACACCATTCACCACTTAGCACTCAGTAATTTCATGCTTTTAGAGGACAGATTGCTGAGCCTTTCTCAGTAAAGTGGAGAAAGCTTTCAAATATATGGACTGCAGATAATGGCAAAGATGCCAGTTCTTTCTGGATTTTCTATTTATACAAACATGAGAAATTAAATGTGTCACAAAGGAACATTTTATGTATATTCTAAATTTGCATTATATTTTTGCTGTTGATTTCATGGCTTCCCCCCAAAAAGTGGGAAAAATAATGTTTTGTACATCAGGATTAATCCAGTTTATGACATTCATCTAGTTTATTACATTCATAAAACCTGGAGCTAAAAGGAACTTTAATTTTGTTTTTAACTTGGTTGATGCCCACCAACTCATCATTATAAATCTTCTTCCCTCAAATAGAATTACACTGTGATTGTGGATCATCAGACCATTCATCTGGGCTTATTTCTTCTGTGCTGTGCCTTTTTATACCGATTATTACATTTGTTCCTAGGCAAAAATTACCCCAGCTTCTTTGAAGTTTCCTCTTTTCTTCCCTACTTTCTAACTTTTAACTATTTAAGCAATCAATCTGTTGAGAACTTTATATCATATTTTAAAAATATACAGATTAGATAGTTGCCACAATTGTTATATTCTCTTAAGCCCAGTTTCTGAGATATATAAGAACTGTTAAATTGTTCAATCAAGGTTCTATGTTTGAAAATGTGCAAGGAAGCAGCTTCGTGGTTAAGTACACAAACTGACAGCCTGTTTTTGAGTCACTCTCTGCTCCTTAAATTAAAATGACTAGTTGTGATATTTAATAAATAATAATTGATTTCATTTTCCTATTTGTATGTGTCTTTAGGGATTTTAATTTATTATAATAATTAACTATTAATCCTCAGTACCTTTCTCTTCACATCAAATTCCACTTATTCCTATAAAAAGTTTGCAAATCTGTTTATTACACTGTTATTTGTAGTCCTGAATGTTTATAGACAAATGACTAAATAAGATATAGTTAATTCACGTTACAGAATACCATGCAGTCTTGAAAAAGAATCAATTAGCCCTCTGTGTATTGGTACAGAAGGTTGCTTAAGATATATTGAGTGAAAATCTGAAAGTAAGAAGAAAGCAAAAATCATTGTATTTACTATATTTTATATAATATTTATATATTTATATATGTATTTATTCTATTGTAAATAAAATGCTTATAGTTTTATATTAACACAGACACAAATTTGGGCGGAGAAAAAACTACCAAACCGTAAATGTTTTTTCTCCCTGAGAGTGAGACGGGGGGTGGGGGGGAATTTCACTTTGAAAATTATTTTGCATTTAATTCTTTTCAAAAAAGCCAATGCTATTTTTCTAATAAAATATGTACATACATTCAGTTACATGTTAAATTATATAAGCAGCACATAATTATTAATAATAGTATATGACTGTATAAAAAAATTGTGTTTACATACAGTTTAGACCTAACGAATGCATCAAGATTATTGCGACCACTCCAAGTAATTCTGATGATCAGGCCAGGTTTGAACAGCCAACTTTGAGCCACGCTGTTCTAACTTACTTAGTCTTGGCTATTCATACAATTAAGTTTATTCACTCATGCCTATGTTTCTACTTTTTTATGCGGTTCCGTGAAATGTGTTGCTTTATTTATTATTAAGAATTTGTTTGCTACATTAAACAGTACCCACTAGACAAGAACTTCTAGAAGATACGCTGAGGAATAGTTTATTGATTCAACAAGAATTTATGGCATGTGTGCTATGTATGCCTGGTTCCGTCCCACGTGGTAGGAGTGCAAAGTGGAACAAAACAGAAGAGGTCCCATCTCATGAAGATAACTCTCTCACAAGTAATTGTTTAGCTGCTTTTATCTTACGACTAGTCCTATACTGCAGTGGTTCTCAAATTTGAGCAGGCATCAGACTGACCCAGGGAGCTTGTTAAGCCAGACAAGACGGGGCCTCACCCTCAGAGGTTCTGATTTAGTGAATCTTGGGGTGGGGCTCAAGAATTTCCATTTCTAACAAATTCCCAAGTGATGCTGATACTCCTGGTTGGGACCACACTATTTTTGAGAATCACTACTAAAATGCCATCTGTTCCCCTTCTTCCATTGGCTGGTACAGAAATGAGATCCTGGGGCCTTCTCTAGCAGGAACATAAGACCAGTACGTTGAGTGCTAATTTCAAAGCTGGCATTCTTCTACATTCCTATCCTGATATCTAAAGTATATTTTATCTGGAATTGTGTATACCTCCTAAGCATCTGCAATACTTTTTGGAACTCACAGTCACCAGGGTTAAAGGTGAGGGTGGAGGGATAATTCAGGAGCTCAGGATTTGCAGGTACTAACTACTATATATAAAATAGAAAAATAACAGGGCCCTCCTGTATAGCATAGGGAACTATATTCAATGTCTTGTAATAGCCTATAATGAAAAATGTGAAAAGGAATATATACATATATATAAAAAACTGAATCACTACTCTGTACACCAGAAATTAACACAACATTGTATACCAACTATCCATAATTTTAAAAATAAATAAAATTTTAAAAATTAGATACTTTTTGGAGAACTATATATTTCAGTATGAAGAGAAAGACAGTGAGACAAAAAGAAAGAACCTGAAATTTACAAACACATGCAACAGGGCAGCTAAAGCGATTTCGGACTATTCTGACTGCCTTTGCTTCCTCCGGGAATCATGTCCAACCCACCTGGTTACCCAAGTGGCTGAGATCAAATAAGTTAATGTTTATGGAAACTTCTTGCAAAGTGTAAAAAGCTATAAAACGTAGGTTACTTAGAGAATTCCTCATCCATCTCTGGTTCTTATGTGAAGGAGAGGCTAGGCTGGTCTAACAAGATAACTCACAAATCTAAGTATTGGAATACTGATCTGAGTTCTGCTAGACTAACTTGTAAATCTAAGTTAATTAGTGTTGGTTTGCTGTTTATGTTTTTTGCTAGCCAGCTGGATTTTCAAAGATACATATCTGGCTTTGGAATGTTGGTTTGCTGCCTCCCCGCCTCCACTTTTGTGATGATGATGCTGCTAAAGCTGTTCCATGCCTATTGGCCGAATACCCCAGCTTGTACTTTACCCTATAAAACCTCATGTGCACATCTTGAAGGTGCTCAGAGCTTCATCGCAGAAGCCCCTCTGAGCCCGCCGGCGTAATACATCTGAGTACTTCGACCCTCCGAGCGGTGCTTGTTTCTTGGCTGGCCTGTCGTTTCCGTAACACTTAGAAGAAAAACACGGAATATCTCTTCTTGGCCAACCCAGAGAAAATGACCCCTCAACATTGAGTTTGATGTCTTTCCTCCCAAAGTGGTACATGTGCTTGGCCTGGGTCATGCAGTATATCATTTATCAAATGTTTCTGAGGTGAGTCTCCTCTTTTGAACACACCTCTGAGTCTTCACACTATGGAGAGAAGTCAGACACAGGCCTTACACCTTGAGATTTCTGAAGAACATGTGCCATGTGTTTGTCATCTTTCAGAAAAGCACCTCTGAAGAGCTCTCTAATGAGTTTCCTAGAGAAAATCTGAAGGAATCGTAATGCCACTAATCATTTCCTACCTTCCCACTGAACCTCTTATTAATTAACATGTTAATGCTCTGTTTGATTTCTTAAATTCAGTTTGAGAGACAGTAAAACAGCTATTTTCAAATTAAATTAAGTTGAGTTGTGAGGAGATTTTCAACCAATATAGGGCTTTTTGTACTCGACTAATTCCAGTCCTCATTAAGGTAAAAAAAAAAAAATCAATGAGCTTGAAATGAAAGTGTTGATATTATTGTAAGCTAAATCTACTTCTGAATAACTTACTCCCTCCATAACAATGTTTTACCATGTTTGTGACATTAGGAAATGCAAATTCCAGTGCTTAAAGAGAGAGAAAAATTTCCTCAGTTATCATAAATGTCGCTCAAGTATCTGTTTGGGGAATTAACATAGTCATAAACTGTAAAAATTAAGATTTTTTTCCGGTACAGTAGACATCTTTACTGTTAATAGGCTGCAATAATCCTTTGATTTTTTTCCAGTGGTGTAATGCTCTCAGTTCATTCTGCAAATTTCAGGTATAATTAATTATCTTTTATCTTCTTCTAAGGCTTCTCTTTTTGGCAAAAAGTATTCGTTTAGGCTTCTGTTCTGATGGAAAATGTTATATAAGGTAGTTCCTAACTTTAGAGCTATGGCACCATTATGAACCAAATGGTTTTCACTTACCTTTCTTCAATAAAAAAATTTCAAATACCTTTATTTATACTGATTTGGGTTTTCTAAATCTTTTGATCATTTTATGTTGAACTTCAGAATGTCTTCTATTGTCAGTGCTTTTTGCAATTATCCTTTATTTTCCCTCAATTATCCTTTTTCTTGGTTTTTTTTTTTTTTAGATTAGTATTCAGTAACATCTTGGGTTGATACCAATACTCTACCACATATAGGAATTGAGTATGACTGTACCAGAAAATCTTCCAGGCAATGTTTTGCCCTTGGATGATGCAAGTATTTCAGTGCTTCTCAAAGTTAAACAGGCATATGAATCACCTGGAGATCATGTTCATCTATAGATCCTTATTCAGTAGGTCCGGGGCAGGGTATGAGATTCTGCATTTCCAACAAACTCGGGGGTGATGCTGATACTACTTTGGGTAGCAGGGTTTAGACAACACTGATAAGCCAAGAATAAATTTGGCATGATGTCTTTAATAATTGGAAATCTCACAGTTTTCTGAAAAGCAGAGTTTGCTTTTCATAAACAGTACCTTAGGTAGGACCCAAGTATGCAGTCAAACAAAACTGAAATATTTCTGTCTTTTTCTACCTTCCTAAAGCACAACACATTGCTGAGTTAAAAGGTGTTTTTCACAGTTTTTAGTATTTATAATTGTAAATTATAAAATATTTGCAATATTTTTCATCAGTTTCCCATTTGTCATATATGGCATATGAGATAAAATCTAATTGCCATCTTACAAGAAACTATTCACAATGGCCTTCATTTGTTCACTCGCTGTTCCGAGTTTTTACCTCTACCTTTGTTCATGTGGTTTCATTTATCTGAAATAGCCACTCTTCCAAACACACTCCATTTATTGAAAACCTATTAATTCCTTAAGTCCTATCTTGAGCACCATCTTTTCTGTGAAGCCTTTTGAAATCCCCTTAATTAGATGAAATCTCTGATGACTCTAACCTTACTCTGCCTTACAACATAGTAATTCATATACTTGCCTGTAGCTCCTTAATAAAATGGTCCTCCTTAGAGATAAGGAACACTTGTGCAACTTCTTTTACCATAACTTGAGTCATTATCAAACATGTATTCATCTCCTATCATATGCCAGGCCCTGAGCTCAGTACTGGGGGCATAGAAATGAATGAGACTTTTAGCATCTGTCTTCAAGGGGTCATGGTTTTCCAGGACATAAAACAAAGGTTTAAAGATATAATCATCAAATAATACAGCACAGTACAAGGCACAGTGATGGGACAAAGAAAGAAATGATGATCTCTGTGTGGACCATGCTGAGCAAAGACACCAGAGTGGCTAGAGGCAAGTTAAGAAGCTTAAGAGACAAACAGGAGATTTTCTAGGCATGAATTATATGGGATAGATGTTCAGTTTCTTCCATTTATCCAACTTACTGAATTAATCTAAATGCAGCTCATAAAATTGAACCCATTTAAACTCTATTTAACTTTCTTACATTTCTTTAGTTTTTTAATGACTGTTGCATGCGGTTTTCATGAATCCCACACCCTAATTCTCCTACCATCAGCAGCCGTTCTGTAAGAACACAATATACCTTACCTCAATCCATATACCTATTAACCATTCCATGGGCCTACCCTGGGTGTCCTGGACCCTGTAGTGGTAACATCATTACCAGTAGGAGGAACCATAACAAGCCACATCCAACATATATTTGAACCCTGCTAAAGTAGTCACCTCCTTTACCAATGTATATAATTGCACAGGTTGAGGAAACTTGCCAAGAACCCAAATCCAGTTTGTAGTCACAGGAAGTGGGGGCTGCTGAAAACAGTTCTCAGCCAGGATTCAAGCAATACAGTATTATCAGAATCACCAGGAGAAATCCCAGCAAGCGGCCCAACGCCAAACTTATTTCTTTCTATTTCAAAATTAACATACAATCACCATTGAAACCTACTCTACCCTGCTAAAAAACATTAGCTTGTTGGGCCTGGCACCTAGAGATTTGTCTCAGAAAGTCTAGTTGTGACTCCAAGACATTTTGGGTTGAACCAGAACCATAGTGGGTAAAGCTGCAGGTGGCCTACAGGCATCATTCCAGGCAAATTATCCCTCATTTCATGGGGCTAACTTTGAAATAAAGGCAAGTGTATAATGTTTTGCTTACCACAACTTATATTTGCTGAAGTGGGAAATGACATGTAAAAAGATTAAAACTTCTCCCTTTTGCCAGTGGCCTGTCCCAAATTCCTTACTCTGTTGTCCTTGATTATTAACTCTTTCTACTAACAAGGGGCCGTGGTTGTAATTGTCTTCCCCTCCTCCACATAAGTGATATAGAAGCAATTTTAGAATTCGATTTCTTTTATCGATCCCTCACAGCATTATGATTTTCTTCGGCAGAAAGAATTGAAACCAGTGCCATTGTCCTAACAGTGTGAATGGAAGCTTTAGCATCAACAAGGCACAAGAAAATTTCCTGAGTTCAACTCTCCCTCAAAGTGTCTCTACGAAGAAGGTGCAACTGCCTCACTTTTACAGATGAGGAAACAAGATGAAGAGCTAAGGAACTTGCAAAGATCACATAGCAAGTGAAAACCATCTTCAAACCCAGTTGTCTGATTCTGTAACCAATTTTGGTTTTACTACTTCAGACAGTTGGCATTTCATTTCATCTTGTTGGGGCTACAGATATTGAGTGAATGGTGAGTTTGTACATGCTGCAATTTACCAGGTTAATTATAAAAGCAAAACGATGTCCTTCCCACATAGCCTCCAGTCTCATTCTCATCCGGAGGGTGGAATCTGTAATAATGTTCTCCGACACTAGGCTTCTAGCTTTTGTGGTTTTCTTTCTCTTTGACAGCCATTTTTTCCTCTTCGTTTAAGATTCTGTATCATCTATCTTTGATGTGGCACCTTTTCTTTCTTCTCCAGAGTGTTTCTTCCCAGCAGTCCCCTAGTTTTATTATTCGGGATTTTCGACCTACCTTTCTCTTTTAGCTTTAAGCTTTGGGCTTTTCTCTTACTCTTCAACTGAGGTGATCATATGCCCATGCTGTTTCTTTCATTTAGTTTTCTTTTTCATTTTCAACCATATAATTTCTTTTCTGTTCCCTATTATTCTAGATTTCATCACAGTACCTTAATACTTACTAATATGCTGGAAGGATTTTTTCCCTCCCTAGCATTTCTGATGTCAGCCTTTCAACTATGAGGAAGAACTATCCACACCCTCTTTATTAATTGTATTGATCACCTAGATATTTCTCCAGGTATTTTTGTATGTTTTTTTTTCAGTCATTCGATGTGTATCTTATTTGTGGCCTAACTGAAATGAACTGGCATGTTTTGATACAATATCATCAAGACTCAGACTCCACAGTGACAAAAATTCAGAGCAAGAAATAGGATAATACACTCACACCTGGAACCACAAGTGCCTCATTAGTGATGAAGAGTAACATTTCCAAAAAAATAGCTGCTAAAAAATAGTCTGGTTTCTGGTTTCAGTAGATTTTCTATTTTAAGGCATTTTCCTAGTCACTACTAAATCTAATTTTAATCACCAAAATTTCCTCTCTCATTCCACAATCCATTACAAGATCATGGAATGGATTCTGTACATTCCATCCTTGGAATGATGATGCACCTGTCACCATCATATAATCTGTAAATAAAGTAGAAAACAGCCTCATTTTGTTTATATCATGAGTCATATGTCTTATGTTGCAGTGACTGTAGTTTAGTGCTGCTTTTCTGTTTAGTAAAGGAATGAAAATGCAAAAGAGTTTTCAGAACAGAGGAATCATGACAGGGGAAACCAGACGTGCAATGCATCAAAGCAACACAAGATGTCACTTTTACATAGGCCTGCACTTCTCGGGTCCCGCTATATCCGCATCGTGCATAAAATCACTTATGGAGGGAGAAACACCAGAAGATGTACCAATGCTTCAGAAGCATGAACAGGAGCCAAAGTTTGTGGTTTGTTATCAGTATCTGCAACAATATCTTGAAAAACATCCCCCAGCTGGAATTATTCTCCTGTACCTATACGAGCCTATACAACACCTATGTATGCCCTCAACATATGTGCAGTTCCCTCTCCACTTTCTGGATGGCGCAAGGCCCAAAACGAAGCTTTTTCTCACTGCCAAGCATATGCTTTCTCTCTGCTTCCTTATTTCTGCTCTTCCAACATCTTATTTGAGGCCTGATCTATTAAAAATGTGCTCCTGACATTCTTTTTATGGTCACTCACTTAGCTGACCCTCTGGCGCAGTTCTGATCCCAGCACTTTTCTGTCCTCTAAGGTCAGGCTTATTAGTACAGAGTATTAATTTCCTGTTGCTACAATGGCAAATTACCACCAATGAAACAACTTAAAACAACATACATTCATTTTCTGTAGATCAAAAGTCTGACACAAATCTCACTGGGCCAAGGTCAGGGTGTTGCAGGGACTGCAAAACTTTCTGGATGTTCTAGAGGTGACAATTTCCCTGCCTTTTCTGGTTTCTAGGGGCCAACCACTTTCCTCAGCTCATGACCCCTTCCTCTGTCAACAAAGCCACCACCATGGGGCCAAGTTCTCTCCTGTTGCCAATTCTCTGATTTTTCATAGTCACATCTTCCTCTCACACTTATAAGGACCCTTGTGATTATACTGGGCCCATCGAGATAATCCAGGATAATCTCCCTATCTTGAGGGATGGTTGATAGACTATCTTAGCTCCATCTGCAGCCTTAATCCCCCTTTGCCTTGCAATCCATTTACTGGCTCTAGGGATTAGGACGTGAGCATGTTGGAGTAGGGGGGATTTTATTCTGCTCACCACACACGGAATTGAAAGTGCTTCAAGGTCCAGCCAAGTCTAACTCTCCATTCTAATACCTCTTTTGTGCCACGTGCTTCTGCCAAACTAAACCTCCCAGGAACAGGCCATTATTCATTCTTGACCCGCTCAACTCTGCTCAAGCTGTTCTCACTTCCTAGATCATTGTTCTTTAATTCTCTTGCAAATTTTCTCGTCGTCCTTCAAGTCCTCTACTCTGGGAAACTTTTTAAAACTCTCAGGCAGAACTGGTCACTCTTTCATTTGTGCACTCATTGACTATCTCTTCTACAGCGTTAGTGTGTTTATCATTTTCTTTCTTTTTCTTTCTTTCTTCCTTTCTTTCTTTCCTTCCTTCCTCCTTTCCTCCTCCCCTTCCTTCCTTCCTTCCTTCTTTTCTTCCTTTCTTTCTTTCACTGGTCTCCTTAGGACACACTTTTCCCCAACCACCCCAGCTGTAAAGTCATGAAAGGTGGTAGATACATTCTGTTCAATGCTTGAAAGAGTATCTTATCAAATAGCCTAAGTTGCCATCACAAACAGACGCACCCATCTCCAAATATCAGTGTTTCACATAATAAAAGGTTATTTCTCTCTCATTTATAAGACAAGGCAGGTGTTCTTGTTCTGCACGTAACTTTTATCCATGTTGATTCAAGAACCTAGCTCCTTCTATTTCTTAACTCTGTCAGCCCACCAAGCCCTTGTTGCTTGAATGCAGACATTTAGACAGAGCAAAAGAACACTGAACACTCACTTGCTTTTCGAAAAGTCTTGTCCTGAAGGCCACTACATTTCTATTTACACTCCCTTGGAGAAAATGTAGTCACAGGGTCAAAACAAAACAAAACAAAAACAAAAACAAAACCTACAAGGGATCCTAGGAAATGGATTCTGATTATTTATCCAGCAAAATCCTACTAACATAGAAAAAGAGGGTAGTAGGATTTGGTAGAAAATTGTGATCTTCTGCAAAGAGTTAATGAAGATTCCAGCGCCTCCATGATGCTCACAGATTCCCAGGTGGAAGCCACCCCTCCCTCTTACCAGCGCTTAGAGCACTTGAACATGTATCTCTTTAGCCTTACAGTCTATTGTTTTGTGGTGTATGTCTGACATCGGGCAAAGTATAAGAATCAGATCAATCTAATGGGGAAGTGTTAAAAGTGAGTGTAAATTTTACATTTTACACAAATTTTCCTAGAGAATATTTATTAAATTCCAATATGGTAAAAAAAAATATTGAATTGTTCCTTACATGACAAATAATGACTCATTAAATAAAGAATATATGATTCTAAAGTCTTTTTTTAGAGATATTTTTAGAAGCTGGGAGGAAAAGTAGGCATTATTTGTAGCATAAGATGTCTAACAAGGTGATAAGAAAGGCAAAACAGGACTTGACAGAAGGTGAGATTTTGGCAGGAGTGTTAAAGAATATGGGTTTGGAGTTAGATGGACTAGTTCTGATTTTTTAATGGTTGTATAACTTGAGTAAATTAAACTCTCAGTTTCTGCATCTGTCGAAGAATAGTAATAGCTTATAATTTTCTGAAGGTATAGATTACACAAGTTTTGAAAGGTATTTAGAATGTCTAATCCATAAATTACTCCAAAATGCTAGGTTTTACTGTTCTTAAACATTGTTGAACACAGAAATCTGTATCAACCATATATTTTTAAGGTACATGTACAAAGAATAAAGGCAAATGGAAGTTTTTGAGTTAAAAGTGAGGTCAGGAAAGCTGAAATCCAAAGAGTGACGTTTACAAAGACACAAGGACAAACAGAAGATCTTCCAAAGGTTTTATATCTACAAGAACAAAACAAAGAAGCACTTTAGTTAACAAGGCAAAAACTTTTTTCAAAAACATAGCATTCCAAAACTAACACAGACACTTGAGGATGACTGAAGGGGACCATACAAGTAAAGTACTGGGGAGAACCGTTCTGCCCTAAATGCCTTCATGGCCTGGCTTGTGGTACTACATTCTAAAGTGAGAAGCTTACAAATGAGGTTGAAAACTCAGTATCGAGTTAATCCTATGGAATAAAGGGCCAACAAGAGAGATTCAGGAAAACTGAGAAGGAAAACACAGCTCTCGTTTTCAAAAGGAGAATGAGACAGATATTGAGAACTACTGACCAGAGTAGGACCGTTAGCATTCAAAAGATTCTAAAACGAGCTACCCTAGTTCAATGAGACAAATTCTACTGCGTTAAATGCACACATCAATTTTTAGATGCAACTTGATTTCAGAATGTGACCACATGAGTAGGCAAGAAAAATGTCTTAGGATAATCATGTGAATTGACTAGAACAAGCTCAGAAACTATAAACAGACAAATATTATGCTGAAGTCCAGACAGGTTTATGTAACCCTCTAATTATAATTTTTAAATAAGACTTTAAAAACTGAGGTGAGTGAAATCCTCTCTTATAAACTGAATTGGTTTTGTTACTTTACTTAATCCAAACTGATAGATATGTGTGCCTCACAAGAGTAACTCTCTTAACTGCTTTAGTACTTTGACCCAAGTCTTACTGTACATTTTACCAATGGATGAAATTGACAGGAATAATTTTCAAATTTCAGATAAACAAAATTATAATGATTAAGAGCATGGACTTTTAAATTGGCAGACTTTTACGACAATCCTGGCTCTGCCATTTACTAATTGTATGGCTATAGACGAGTTAGTTACCTATTCTCAGTCTCAGTTTCCTCATCTATAAAACTAAAATAGAGGAAAGAGCATCTAGAGATTGCATGGGCTATACGGCATAACTAACATAAATGCACTTAGCACACGGTATGTGTCCATCATGGTGGAGATAATTACAACCCTGGTGTTCCTAAAGATATTGCCTCTCAGCAGCAGAGATTTTTCATGTAGTTAAACAGCTTGTGGAAATGGATGAATTAAATTCAATAAGATTGAAATGAACTGCATTATGTCATTCAAAAAGCAAATGTAACGCAAAATTAAAAAGAAAGTTTTTGTATAAGAAAAGAATTAAAAAGACAGTCTATCAGAGGCAGATATAGAAGTGTTTAAACCATTTCAGATAATATGTTCAATATGAATTAACAGAAAACTATAAATCAAAGGAAAAATATAACTACCAAAATATCTAGCATCCTCTTTACATTTATAGAAATATAAAAAGTAGTATAAAACAAAGATCAGATCCACTGTGCTCTTTGTTGTCAAAGACACTGAATATCTCATAGTTGATTCAAGATCCATTCTAAATTGAATGCAAATGAAACATATTCAGCAGTGAGTAGTCAGGCAACTAAGGAAATATGCCATCTGAACAATGACAAAGATCAGGGATAGAGTTGTTTGCAGTTTGGGACTACTATGAAACAGAAACTGCTGTGGATAGTTTTATATAAATCTTTTTTGTAGATACATGTTTTCATTTTTTTGGCTAAGCATCTAGGACTAGAATTGCTGGGTCACATGGTAGGTGTATGCTTAACTTCAATAGAAACTGCCAGTTTTTCAACTTAGTTTTACCATTTTGCACCACTTTTCAATTGTATATGCATTTAATTAAGTCTCAGTGATTGATCATTTTATGCTAATCTTAAAAACTCAGATTTCTGGCTTGCTTAGAAAAAAATTTTGAAAAATCTGACAGCATTGGACCTAAATGGCCAAAAATAACTAGAAATGAATAGACACTAACCCTTTTAGCTACGGACAGTCGAGTTTTCCTTAGAACTCCCCCATCACTCCAACTGAGGGTATCCATCCGGTAGCCATTGACACCCATATGGATGTTTGCATATCAGGATGTAATTGGAGACTGGCACTATCCTAGCCACTTCAACTATTTACAGTAAACCATCACTGACTCACATTTACCTTTGAGTAAGAGCAGGAGCTTCAAGGTATGTGTGAATGCTTTGCTGTTGTTTGGTAAGTAGCATCTCAGAGACATTTTTGTTTTTCCTCTCTGCTGCCTCCTCCTTCAGCTGCACCTAGTAGTGGGGTGGGGGGCAGTGACAGCAGGAGACCTATTGCCAGGGAAGGAGCTTCTGAAGATAGAGCAGGAGATACCGAATCATGATTAGTGTAATCTCAAGATATGCTACGAGCTCAGTCTGTTATTTACTTAATTTAAACCTAATGATATGAAACATTATTGTAATGCTGAAGTTCTCTTATCCCTGTCAAGGTGCTTCAATCCCCTAAGGAAGAAACCAAGCAGATGGAATTTTTCAGGCGACAAATATAGAAAAGCTAAGCTGGAAGTATGTTCTCTGTCCTTGACGTGAAGATTCTGTCACTTTCAATTCTCCAGCTTGTTTACTTTCCTACTACATAAGAACTGGGGCTTGTTTTTAGCAGCATTGATTAAGTTGTCATTGATTTTTAAGATAGGAAATAGAACTTTCAACTTTCCCACATGAATTTAAAGCAAGTCAGATATTAACATTAAGATAAAACATTTGTCATGACAATGACAGAACAGCAAGTATCATTCAAAACCTTTCAAGGCTCACAAAGAACATGTGGAATCCAGATGTCAATACATACATGAATAGGTATCAACTTTATTATTTAATCTAAATAAATGCATCAACCTGCTTCTATCCCCCAAAATGGATAATTCATTTATTTTCCTACATGTTTGTGGTTATTCAAAATTTGCATAAGTGGTTATTTTCTACCAGCCAATAGATTGGTCTCATTATATTATCAGTTAAGATTTATTGCGCCAGGCATTCTGCTAAACCTTTACAGCATGGTGTGAAATAACTCTCATAGAAACCTTTAGATCAGGGTTTCTCAAACTTGGCACTATTGACATTTTGGGCCAGATAAATCTTTTGGGGAAAAGCAAGGCTGTCCTGTGTATTGTAGGATGTTAAGCAGCATCCCTGGCCTCTACCCATTATATGCCAGGAGCAACCAGTCAAAAACGTCTCCAGACATTACAAATGTCCCCTGGGGACAAAATTGCCCCTGGTTGACAACCATTGTTTTAAGGTAAATATTATTATTTCTGTCCCATAACAAAACTCTCCCAGGAACACACAGCCAACAAAATGAACTTCTGGACAGGGACATAGGCATGTTTAGATTGAAAGGCCCAGGATCTTTGCACTAATTGATACAATCTCCAACTGACTTTAAAGATATATGAGCAATATTATACCTAGGTAGATGTGAGGCTTTTGTTAGTCTTTACTTATGTATATATGAATTGAGCATTTACTACTTGTAAAGTACTATGCCAGGGTAAAAGGCCATGATAAATTTGACTTACCCACAGACATTGAAGAACATAAATCTTGTCTTTGGTAAACAGCTAATTCACAACTGAGGCTAGAAATATGTATTCAAATGTGCATAAAGGTTAAAATATGCATTAATATTTCTTAAAGGTTACCTTTTAAGCATTCTAGTTCCATTAAAATTATGCCATCATTGCAGAAATGTATTATACAAATGTTAAATTATTATCTGTGGTAGAATTATATAGTAAGACATTACACACACACACACACACACACACACACACACACACACACCCCTGTATATATATATACAGACAGTATAAAGATAGACAAATCTGACCCACTGTTTCTATAAATAAAGTTTTATTGGCACACAGCCACACTCATTGGTTTACCTGATATCTGTGGCTGCTTTCATGCTACAACAATAGAGTAGTTGTGGCAGAAATTATATTGCTTCCAAAACCAAAAATATTTACTATTAGGCCTTTTACAGGGAAAGTCTGCTAGCCCCTAATATAGTATCTTGAGGTAGTCTGGTTTTTATCGATGTGTAATAGAAGGTATTCTACTTGTCTGTGTTTGTGCTTTGTATGTTATATTCCTAAATGTATATTCAACTGAAATCTGTGATTGCCTTCACATCTGAGAAGCATACGAAATCATATTCTGGCTTTTCCCTTTTTAAATTGCTTTAATATGTAATAATTGATTATAAGGCACTGAAAGCTCATTCTGTGCCAACTTGCCAGGAGTTTTACATGCTTCTTAATTCTCACAGCGCTGTGAGGCAGTTAGTCATGTTTTCACTTTTCACGAGGTTACTGAGACTCAGAGAGGCTAGGTAACTGTCCTGAGGTCATGCAGAATCAGAACTCTGACACGTCTGATTGCAAAGCTCAGGTCTTTAGCTGACTTAACTATGCTATACCTGTGCACTGAGTAAAATGTCAATACAAAATTTACTTCGTTTTACATGTTTTAAGATCTAAGCAGATAAATTTTTAAGAGTTCATCCAAATTTCTACAGCATACCTATAAAGTAAGATCTGATGCCTGCTCATATGAAAAGAGGTCAAGACAACTAATTAATTTATTTAGCAAATATGATTTCACCCCTATCCTCTACTAGACACTGTGCTGGATCCTAAGGAAATAATGGTGATAAAAGATATGATTCCTGACTTCACCAAGCTCTTGTCCTATTGAGGAGGCAGAGGGGAAAAAAAGAAAAATAAATAACAATGCAAAATGATAAAATGGCCATAATGCTGATATGTGCCAGGTACTAAGGGAGGATGGAGGCTTCACAAAAGCATCTGGAGCTGAAACGTGATGAATGAGTAGCAAGCAACTGGCACCTAGGTGGCGATTTGGTCCCTGACAATGATGTGCTTAGAACTGCCTTTGGATACAGTAATGTTTTTTTGCACAAGGTCTGACTCTGTAAACTTGTGTTTTAGTTGAAGAATCCAAGATTGAACATGTAAAACAGTCACTAATAACATAAAACACTATATGAGGAAGTGCTAAATTGCATGGAACAGCATAAAAGTACAATTGACATCAGGAGTAAAAAGGAATGAACAGAGCCCGAGGTTGTCAGGGAGAAAGTGAGACAGAAGCTGAATGCTAAAGGATGAGCAGAGCCTGGTTAAACACAGACAGGGGCAGGCTGAGCATCGTCAGTGACCGACTGCAGCAGGGAGACTTGCTGTTCATAAGCTCTTGACTGGCCTCAATAAAAGCAGAGTGTTAAGAATAGTGGCAGCAAAAGTCGTATAGTGAGCTTGGCACAAAAAATACAGATAATTTTGAGAACTGGGTGGAAGAAATAAGAATACATTCAACTAATAATACATGATTTATGAAGAGTATGACATATTCTAAGGTAAATAAGTTAAGAGACTAAATTTATCATCATTGCTCAAGACAAATGAAAAATACCGATCAAAACTGACTCTGTTACCAAAACAATTGACAAAACTTGCATGGAACACACATCACATGAACATGAAGAAGTAGCAGTACTTTGCAAATGAATACGTATCTTAAAGTAAATCACTCCAATTTATTACTCAATAAAGCTACCTACGGTACTCTATATCTGACACTGTGGGAATAAAAATATCTCTGAGTCATCATCACCTCTCTAGCTTCCAGTCTAATGGAGGGCAGAAGTATCCCCATATTTAGCAACTAAGTAAGACTTTCAAATGAAAGAAGTGGTCATCCATGAGAGTTTAATATAAAGGAAGGTGATCTCAGCTTAGAGAAAACTAAGGGAGGTTTTTCTGATGAAGTGACATTTGAAAATTCAGCTGAAAAATAAATAAATGTCATGTAGGCAAAAGGGAGATGAGTGATGTGGACTGGGCAAGTAGCATCCAGGCTGAAGCAGCAGCATGTGCAAATCCCTGTGACAGGAAGGAAACAGAATATTCTAGCTGTGAGTGTGAATTGATTTGAAATGTGTAGATAGGTCTGGAGTAGTTATTAATGGCCTCAATTTTCTAGGGCTGAAGTAAAATTTCAACTCTTCAAAGAACACATGATTTTCTTTATTTTTTAAATGCAAAATCTGGACATCTGGTACAATGTAAGTAAATAAGGTATAAATAATTTGTAAACTCTAGTCTGTTTAAAAAAGTGTGTGTTCCCTTGCCTGAAAACAGCATTTGCACAACTTTTTTTTGTTTCTCTCCACTTGGAGATGAAAGTAAAGATAACTTACAAATCCTAAGTCAGGGGTTAAAATAGAATAGGTCTTAAAATTGAACATGTAGAGTCAAGATTCTTTGATCAAGATCAAATAATTATTTCTATATTGATTAAAACAGCTTCTAAGTCAAAATCTCCCCCCCCCTTTTCCTTTCTCTTTTCCTTTATTTTTGCTTTTTGGTAAAGTTATTTATTTTTGGATATGATTTAGATACCAGTTTTCACAAACATAACAACAAATACTGAAGGTGCTTTTGATTCAAAATCTACATTTCTTCTGTCTCTCTTTAAAGGTATAAAGTCAAGGTCAGTGGTTTTAATCTTTTATCCTGAGTCTAAACAGCTTTGTCAATTTAGAGATCAGGTATTTGTCGAACACAAACTTTGTGCAGGGCACTATGCCAGGCAACATGGGGAATACCACTCTATTTGCCATCAAAGAGCTCACAGTCTAGTTGGGAAGACCAGTTCTAAATTATATATGTGTATATTTAATTATTTTAATTTAATGCATATGATACCTATAAAGATCAATATCATTTATAACATAAAAATGAGTTGAGAATAAGTGCTCAGGACTCCGGAGGGATCTGCAGTGTTCTGTGTGGAAGGATACATGGGTAAGGAAGTACTCAGTGCTGGATCTTGAGTTGGATTAATATAGGGAGACAAGAGACCTGTTAAATGAGTCACTAGGATTTTAATTCATAGCTGTCAGAGCTCAGAGCTATCTATGTGTTATACTGTCTCCCTAATGGCAATATTGGGATATCATATTGTGGTCAGTTTTGGTCAAATTCTTTTTTATAAACAGAATTTTTTTTCTTGTTTGTTTTTCAGGAATCTTAATTTACACAGAAGGTAGTAGTGAGGAATTGAGCACTGAGGGATCAATAAGAGATCAGGTAACCCACAGGGTAATATATACTCAATGCTCTCTTTAGAGTTTGGTTATTTTCACTCTTCTATGTCTTATTTTCATGAGACCATCTCTTCCAAGGGACATTAAGATTTGATTCATGTAATCAGGTCGTGATTAGCTTACTTGCTTTAATGTAAGGTTTTTAGTGCAAAGTGAGTTAAAATCATAGAAGTTCACACTTTTGCTTGAATTTATGAATGGTTTAGCCTTTAATTCAACCAAGATTATTTTACAGGAGACAATGGTAATTTTAGACTATCCTGACTATCTATATAATTGAGTAAAAGCAAGTATATTACAATTCTTCCAAACTTGTCCCTTTCTTGTGAAAATAGCTACATAACATGCAGTCTAGTTTCATGGAGGGTTCATTTAAGGAATTAGGGGAGATAAATTGGTTTAGAAAAGTAAGCGGAATCCTAATTACATGTGTGCTTATTATTTGATAGGTTAAGGCATGAGACAGATGGAGAGAGAGTTTTTCAAGTTGCAAATTGGCTATTGCTTTAGTGATTTGTGAAAGGACATTTGGAAATCAATGTTTTATCACGTGAACATGAGAAAGGACACCAATAGAAAAAGTAATTCTTTACAAAATACCTTCTGCATACAGTGACAGTGATGATCATCAGTAAAGCATAATCTACTTTTAACTCAATAAAATACTAGACTAGTAGGTCTTAAAAATATATCATTTTCTTCATTATATGTTAAATATTGACCATTGGGTAACAACTCCTAAGTACATTTGCAAAGTATCCTTCTCCAATAATTGTGAAGTTTTAATATGAGGTCAGGTAAGGAGGATGAGGTAAAGGAGAAAAGAAAAGAGTGCGATCTAATTACATAAAAATTAAATTATCAGTTGTCACACTCTAATATGGTAGAATGATCAATAGAATGTCATGAATGATTAAACACATGAACAAAAATGCTTTTGTGAGCATCTCTCAATGGCCACATCAACCAAGGACAGTTATAACAATGAATATTTCACCTATGCTTAATACCAGAATATTATTAGTAGTTAGATTTTTTAATATAAAATTTAGTATGTGGAATGTGTTACAAAATGCAACTTCATCTTACATAGTGACAATATTTTTCCTGACAGAATGATACGTGATTAAGGGAAGTTTGTAACTTGGCCTTATCTCCTAACTATGATTCAATTAATATGTCAACCCAAGAATGACCGTTATCTTTATATTTACTTGATAATGATAATTTGTTGTAACATATAATAGAAATTAAGCAAATGTTCATGAGATACTAGGGACTACTTTAAAGTCTGTGCACTACTTTAATTCTCAGAATATTTTTACAACATTTCTAATGTAGTTAGTGTAACCGTAATTTTACAAACGAGAAATATGAGGCTTAGAGAATTTAACTGTTTCAGAGTAACCCAGGTCATAACACCTCTGAGTCATAATGTTAACCCAGATCTGCTCCTCCTGCAATCACAAATTAAAAATCAACCACTAAGTTTATACTGTCATCCATAGGAAGGATCATTAAATGCCGTATCGCTGTAAAAATTCCATCAGCTGGATTACAGAATCTTGGAGAACCACTTACTAGCTAAGCCACTCATTTATTCTCTCTAAGCTTCATGTTATTTGTCTGTAATATGGGGTTAATATTAGGGCTGAGATAAGAATTCAATAATAAAATGCATTGAAGTAGTTTAATAGTTTAATTTCTATTATGCACGGCCTTGAGTAAGTGTGCATTAAAAGATAGCTTTCATTATTATTCTTAGATTCTTGTATCTGCATTTATAAAATTGGGTATTTTAGACTTGTGTAGCATATCAGAGCTTTCAAAGTGTTTTCATACATAATGTATCTGTACAAATGTTTTCTAACTTTTTGTTTTTATGTAATTATGATAGGCTTAACACAGGTAATTTTAAGGTTTAGGAATGACACAGAAATTTCAGGTGCTGCAACTCAGCTTTGCTGTTGGAAAAAAAAATTTGCAGAATACTCCCTTTTTTTTTTTTTTTTTTTTTGGTTTTTGCTAAACTAGCTAGGTTTGAGATTCAGTTCTAAGTGTTTTTGCTGGTTAGTTTTAGTTTCTGCATTAACTCACTTGAAGTGCTTGACTTTCTCTTATGTCTGTGGAATCAGCAACCTCTCTGTTTTTGTTCTTCTAACAACTGAATAGATTTCTAACCTGACGTCATAGGCACTTCCACTCTCCTCACACTCCCCAACAAGATTTCTCCCAATCAGAATAAGCACATAACCTCACTCACTTTGGCTACTCTCTTACTTAACCTCATTTGAGAATATATCTCTATTTTATCAAAAACAAAAAATATCACCTGATTGTTTCTTTGAGTTAGAATAGTATTCTATGAGTATTCCTTCAGTGTCTAGAATATTGCTTTGCCCATGGTTGGTTCTCAATAAAGTTTTGTCAAAATTGTTCAACAGAATCTGCGTATCTGCAAGTGTGGGAACTACCTTTATACAAAATGATATCCATGTTCATCAAGTGACATGCAATTTTGTTTTATTTTAAACTGCTTTTTTTGCCATAAGGCTTTGAATAATTTTAGGATAGTTTTGGAAAATACAGAGAAATGCAACAAATATAACACACGTCCATAAAACCATCTCTATTTTCCTCCTTTCCTTCATTCCTGGAAATCTATTACTCCAGTATATCCTTCCAATTTGAGTTGTTGTTTATTTCTGAAATTTATATATTTGTATTCAATACACAATACTGGATTGCAGATTTTATTATTTATGTAGAGAGTATTATACTGTGATTATTAGTTTTATTTGTTCACTTTTTGATGAGAACAAAATGAACAGGAATCAACAATGCTGAATAATGGTCTCTTACACATGTCTCCTTGATCTTGTAGGTAAGAATATCTTTAAGATATATACCTTCAAGTGGGATTGCTGGATTGTATATGTATTTTCAGCTCTTTTGATATTACATACTCCTTTTGCTCACACCCCATAATCAAAGTGAGACTATCCTAACTGTTGTTGCTTAAAGATGTCCAGAATGTGACCTCTTTTTAGTATCTCCACTGCTGTTACTTTGGTCCAGTCTTCATCTCTTGATAAATTACTGCAATGACCTCTCAGGATCTACCCTTTCCTCTAAGTCCATCCTCCACACAGCAGAGTCTGAGATGTTCTGAAATTTAATTCAGACGCTATCACTTTTTTGCTCAGAACCCTCAAAGAACCCCCATTTCATTCAAAGTAAAAGGCAAAGACTTTATAATGACTTACAAGTTGCAACCACACCACCGATTTGTTTTGTTTCTCTCTTTTCTGTTTTTCCCTTGCCCTGCTTAGGTAGAAGGAGACTTTCCCTGCACCTCCATTGCCATTCCTGGGAATGGAGCTCAGGATTACTTCCTCTCACACTGAAGGTACAGTATTTTGTGGTCTAATATGTCTTTAACATAGGTTTGGTTTCCCACTGGACCCCCCAGCATGGGAAGCAGGCAGGCACAGACTTTGACTTCCCTTCCCCTGCTCAGCAGGGCAACTAAGCCCAAATTATTTAGACAAACAGATGCCTCAGAGAAAAGGCAGTTAAACGCTCCTGTGATCTGTTTATTCTTCTGGATTCCCACTCTCCTGTAAGATTATAGTCTGTTTTTCCTATCAATCCTGTCATGGCTTGACCTCTTATTAAAGTGTTATTTGTTTTTGTTTTTGTTTCTTAAATCCAGGAGTATTTGGTACTGACTAACAAATAAACATCTTCTTTACAGTTAAATGAATATAATACACTCAGAATATTTTAAAATAGTCATTAACTTTTCGTTTCTCTAGAAAATTAAGGGCTTTCTTTAGCCTCCTTTCAAGAGACAGAGTGAATTTACTTTGAACACGATCAATTGTTCAATGAGAATGTCCTGCTTGTTAAATTATTATCCTCTTTATTGTGATTTTAGTGGTTTCCAGTCCTTCCAAAGCTACTCAGAACTGCAAGGGCTATGGAGCTTCCACGTTATTTTTACATAGTGTACATGAATGGAAACCACAAAATTCTTCCGCTATTTGGAATATTTCATAGAACACTCATGGCACCTGCTTGAATTTCTGATAGCCTTGGAAATATAATTAATTTAAGACAGATCAGCAAAATGAAGAAATGTATGGTAGCAATACAAAGCAAGCAATACAACAAATGGTGAAAAATGAATTATCTACTTTTTAGATTTTTTAAATCTAATTTTAAAGATACAAAAGCAAAAAAGTAAAAACTTCCATAGAAACAGAAATGTAGGTCGCTTTCTCTCTCTTGCCTTCCGATCCGGCCCGCACTTTGTCTATGGAGTGTGTATCTACTGTTACTTTAACTACCCCTACCCCGTATATCTCTCTAAATAAGTCTACTTTCATTTTTTTTAATGTAAAAACGTCCATAATTCTCTCACTACAAAAAGAAATTACACAAAATAAGAAATGTTTCATTCCTTGCCTTTCCAATCCTATTAGCTAAAGAAAACACTTGCTAGTTTAGTACATGTGTCTGGATTCATTTATGTCTGTTTACATATACTTTTTACAAATCTGAGAACATGCTGCATACCTGTCCTGTATATTACTTTTTTAATCTTGAGTGGTTATAATGATAAACAAAACTAAATAGTTTTTTTAATTGTGAATAGTAACATAGCAATATGTTTTATTGTACAATTAGAATAAGGTGTATGTGGGCCTAAAGAAAAATTAACACTCACTGATACAATCACAGTTTAGTAGCTGCTTTATAACTTCTTTAAGATAATGCTATTTTTTTCCCTCAGAAATATTTATTATGAAAAATATGAGTGTCACCTATACTTTTCAAATAATAATATAATAAAAATATATTTATACTTTTGTAGTTTTCTATCATAAACAATTTAGCAATATACATTCATTTAGCTAAAGACTTACATAAACCTTAAGGAAAGGTTCTAAGAAATAACATTACTGTGTGTGAAGTGATCACTATAATGCTTGACTACAATGTATTCATTAATCATGATGAAATTATTTCCACTCCCTTATGTCAGGGAATAATTAGAAGTGAAAATTCAGAACTATCCAAGGTGGGAGCCATAAGCCACGTATGATTTTTCGGGCATTTGAAATGGAGCTAGTTTAAATTGAGAAGTATTGTAAGAATAAAATACTCTTTGGACTACAAAGACTTAGTGTGAAAAAAAGGAATAGAAAATATCTCATGAATAGTGTTATGTTGATTACATGTTGAAATTAAAACACTTTGATACATTAGACAAATTAAACATATTATTAAAATTAATTTCCCCTGTTTGTTTTTATTTCAGTAATATGGCTACTAGAAAAATGGAAAGTCCATTTGTGGCCCACATTATATTACTATTAAACAGTACTAGCCTACAATTTTGGTTCTGGTTTATTTTCTCTCTTTGTATCAATAATACTTCTCACTTTTGAGAAACAAAAACACAAAGTGAACAAAGAAGGAGGTGGCTCACTGAACGAAATGACTGACCTAGATGTAGCTAAGAACTTTCCAAGCGCCCACAGAGTCCACTGTAAACCCCAGAATCAGGAAAGTAGAAGTCTGCACAGCTGATGAAACAAATTTTCACATTCCTTCATTCTCTTCCCTATGTGATCCCTATGTGATGCTAAGTAACTGGGCCAATGCAACAGATAAACAGCCTGTGCAATTGAGAATTTTGCACTTCACTTTTATGCGAAAACGATGAATGAGAAAATATCAGTTTGTGTCCTCACCACATTCATATGTTGAAATCCTAACCCCCAAAGATGATGTTATTAAGAAGTGGAGCCTTACTAATCAACGTTCTTATAAAAGAGACCCATAGAGCTCCTTTGCCCCTTCCATCAAGTGAGGACACAGCAAAAAGGTGCAGGCTGTGAACAGGAAAGAGGGTACTCACCAGGACGTGATCATGCTGGTGCCTTGATCTTGGACTCTCCAGCCTCCAGAAATGTGCAAAATAAATTTCTATTGTTGATAAGCTACCCAGTCTCTGGTATTTGGTTATAGCAGCCTGAACAGATTAAGCCAAGCAGCATCCATCAGAAACAAAGACTGCTTCCAGGTCATGTAGATTGAACCCAGTTTTCTAACTACGTGTATTCAAAGGTGTTCATAATGGTGGTACTAGAATTCTTTCTGAATCAAATAAAGATTTAAAATAAGTATGATTCAGTTTTCATTACAACATACCTTACTATTTTCTAAATATTAAAAATTAACAGTCTAAGGAGTTGATATAAAAAATCTCTTCAGAAACAGAATATTCAGTTGGAAGTTGAAGTGGAAGTTCCAACTGAACCAGTTGGAAACCTGGTTTCCGAACATGCTAAATAATAAGTATGCCCATATTACTCAGAATATTTTAAAATTTAGCTTTGGGTTAGAAACTGTGACTTAAAGAAAACTAACAGAACTGACAATTAAGGTATTTGAATTGTTAGCTCTTACTGGTTAGATGACATTTTACAAGTTGACTACCTCTCTGGAGCTCTGTTTCTCAGCTGCAAAAGTTGAGTTTGTACTAGGACAGCTAAAATGCTGTAGTTGTATTTTAAAGCGTTCTCTAATACACATTCTTAAAGAAACACTTAAAGAATTCCTAAAGAAATCCAACTAAGTATATAAATTGTACACAGCAAGGAAGGCATAGGTAAGAGTCAGGTCTCCTCAATGAGAGATGCTCCCAGGGAATTCAGGGATGATGAAAGATTCCGTTTTGAGAGCTTTTTGGACTGAGTTTATCTGAGTGGCAGCATCAGATATCTTGGTATCAAACGGAAATTGAGCTCTGAATGAAACTATGTCATTCATAGTTTCCATTTGCCATTCCTAATACTAACATGTCTTTGAATGCAGTTTAACATTTTAAAATATGTCAAATCCATTTTAAGTTTTGTCATTATAAACATCAAGAAACCCATGTACTCCTCATCTGCCCACCCCACTCTCATTTTCCTATTGGTCATTCTAGGTGTTCATGCCCATCCTATAGACCTGCTGAAAGGATAACTTTCAGGCAGCAATGTTTGGCACATGGTCCTTCATATTCACTCAGGCTGACTGGACCCAGCATAGATGTAACTAAAAGGCAAGCAAATAACAGATTGACCAGTGACATATGTTGTGGCATCATTCAGAAATAAGAATTGAACCTATCAATTTTTTTCTCTTGGAACTGTTATCTAAAATTGATAAGAGAATGAAATGGGAAATGCACCTGGGAAACCTGGAAGTAGAAATGAGCTCTCAGATTGGAATGAGATTATAAAAGATTTGTTAAAAGAGTGAATAGATCAGATGAAAAGAGAGAGGAAGATTTCATGACAGAAACATTAAGCTGTGGTCAATTTTACATTTAGTTATATTTTTTTCTTCTATTATATTTAAAACCAAAAATATCGTAACTAAATTATACATCATCAATTACACTGTTCATTAATAACTGCATCACTGCAGAATAAACAAATACATGGGGTTTGACCCTGCCTCTTACCATGTGTGAGTTTGTCTGCATTTCTATCAAATGGAGACAATAAAAATCTGCCCTGGGATTCCACTGAGAACCAAATAAAGTAATGTCAATGAAGTATCTTTTGACTGTCGGTTAAGAGATTTTTAGAATGTACTAATATTCAATTCACAATCAACAATTTTGTTTAATACCTTGTTTTCCACTGGAACGCATTTGCCATTGCCATTCTACAGAATATGTGAAATAATCTACAGAGAAAGATCATGCTATATTTTTAAAGATCATGAGTTTTTAAAGAAATCAGGTATTGCCTAAAATGTTTTATTTTTCCCTTTATTATGACATAGCAATCCTCTAATGCAAATGAATTTCACCTACAACAAAATAAATGACATTACACTACGCAGAATAACAAAACCTTTCTATGTCATCCTCTCATCAGTTAACTTTTAGTTATATTTAATTAATTTCTGAGCAAAAAAATCAGCATATGCTAGTCACATAATATAACCAGAAATATAGCTTATACCAGACAAAAAGTTATTTATCAGGTTTTAGTAGTTCTATTGGTCAAAATATACACATTAATAAATTATTTAAATTAAGCTTTTATTGGTGTCCAAAAATAGCTTTTGACTAAAGGAGTGATGTGGTTGAGTCACGCTTACTAAAGTAATTATGAACAACCTTGAAACACCTACAAGAAATGCCACCCAAGGAATAAGGTGTAGTATAAAGACAAACTATGACATTATAATTATAATGAAGGCATTATAGTGTCGAGCAGGTAGGGCCTTAAGGATGATGCTTTAGTGAATACTCTGGAGACCAAGCCAGTTTATATGTGGCTGTTGATGCTAATATTCTTGATGTTCATAAATTTAGGAAAGAAATGATGCCTCCCCTATATGAAACACCATGGATTTTGTTTTAGTTGGAACAAGAAAATGCTGGGAAAGAGAGATTGGGAATTGGTGCAGAAGGTCAACAAACAATGAGATTATTAGATCCTCATCTTCTCCCACTTTATCATTGGTCTGGGATGATTCATAGACATCTTCTTGAGATAGTCATTGTCGTAAGGAAAAGTGAATCTGAACTAAGCATAAAGTTTGATCAGTAAAACAATGTTGTAATTAGAATCACATTTAGACTTGTGTGTTATTTCTAAGATGCCAAATTACCCAGAGAGATGGGAGGAAAAAGGGAAGCGAGTTCATCCTTAAATAAAGTAGGAGACAAACTTTCAGTAAATTACACTTAATAAGAAAGCAGAGTAATATGAGAATAATATAGTAGAATATCCTTAAAAGAAAAATCATCCAATTCCAAAGAGGTTTATTTATATGGGGAACATCCTCAAACTTCCTAATGATGCATGTGCATTTTGCTTATACTATGACCATGAAAGCAACAAAATAAAACAAATGCATTCCTTTTCCCATATCATTGTACACTTAATAAGCAATGATCTGTCAGAGTCACTTTAAAAATCTAGTTGAACAGACTGGCTCCCTGTCTTCCAAATGCTTTCAAATAGAGAGAGATAATCACTGACATGCTTAAGCTCCACTGTACCCATCTTTGAAATCAATGTCACCAGGGGACATTCCATGAGGGAGGGAGAAGTATACTTCTCTGACATGACCACAACATGCGTCATTCATAAGAGAGCTCAAAGAATTTACTCAGTACAATTAATGTTTGACTTTACATTTAAAATAGTTTTTTTATTACAAAACGAAAGATCACCACAAATTAAATAACCAAATCCCTGTAAGGCATAAATGAAGACAGAAATAACCCCAGGAGAAAAAGTAAAGGTAACAACAGCATTTGTGATTTAATGCACTTCTTTTGCCTATACATCCTTGTTCTCCAACCTTATTAATTTAACCATGGCTCTGGCATGGAGTCCAACTGAAAGCATAATCTTTGAACAGTTCTCTGCAGCTGTGTGAGAGCTCTAGGCTGATGGCGACATGTGATGACACTACGTGTTGGAACTCATAAACCAATGAAGATTAGTACAAGTTTCTCCCTCCATATCTTTAAGAGTGCATTCTTTCTCATTTTAAAAGAATATTCATCTGAATTATTTAGCATCCTGAATGTAAAAAAAAAAATCTGTGCTTCTAAGAGTAGAGATGTGTAAGATTGTGTTGTTAAAATAGTATTTCTATTCCCCAGTTACATGGCAATTTTAGGGAGAGAGGAATTACTAGTTTTCTTTTTCTTTTGGAAAGTCCTTGAAAGAGACTTATGGAAATTAAGGCAAGAACTCAATATTAGACTTGAAGCTTGCATGAAAACTCTTAAACTCTTTGGTCACTTAAAATAAGAAAGACTCTAAAAGTTAGCAAGGATTCTTGTCCAGATGATTTAACTTCTTGAATAAATGTGCTGTTTGTAAGAAACTTTCTAACTCTTAGGCTGGAGTGTTAATGTACTAGTTTTTTTTCCCTACAGTATATTTGCAGTTGTTGAATTCACATGCATTATGAAGAATCGTGAATGCTTTATACAATATATTTTTTACTCTGGGAAAATTCATATTACTTTATCGCACATTTGATTTCTCAAATGAATTACTGTGGCCCTTTGGAAAAAAATGTGAAAATACATCTTTGGAGTTCACTATATTAGTCATGTCTTTGGGTGTTCTTTATTTTTATTTTAACAAAAACAAAATTACTTAATGTCATTTCAAGTTCATCCTATTCCATATACACATGTGTACAGAGCTGGGATAATTCACTTATGTAGTTCAACATCTCCTTTGTTGCAGATGGCAAATGTGCAGATTTCTCCCTCAAGGAAAGAAACACTTTCATAAAATAATTGTATATTCTGCTCATTTTTTCTCTTCAATGATGCTTTTGTATTGTTATTACACCCTGTCAGATTAGTAATTAGCATGCAGCCTCCACATGACATAAATGCATTTCCCCTGCTTTCGTAAAAGCCCCTTTAGCGACTCAAAGCATATAATAACTCTAAATGGAAAAAGGGAGAGGAAATAAATAATATAACAAGAATAAATGCAAGAGCAAGTGCAGCATTAGGTTGGTGCATTTCTTTTGATCAAGGAAGGGGCTGCGTTGCAACTGCTCCCTAAAGAGTATATTGGAACCTAGAACAGCTGACTGTGCGACCTTTGCAATTTAAAAAAAAATCTATTTTAATAAATAATTGAATTAACAGCCTTTGTCATAATCTCAGGGAAGAAATTGGATAAGGAAAGAGAGTGCCTTATAATAAATCTTCTGATTAAAAATAATAATAATAAAGGGTAAATCCATAAGTGGATCTTAAGTGGGACCTAAGGACTAATGAGCCTAAAACAGAGCACGTTTTCCTAGTAGAGTCAGATTCAGATTATATCCACTGGAAATGGGATTATAGGGAGAGTTAACTAATATATGAATTTGGGAGAAAATTTAGTCTGCTTGGAGATCTTTTTTAAAGGAAAAATAATTCAATAAGCAATAATCAAAGTAGAATTTTTCTGTGAAATTCCTGTATTAAAGCTGCCGAACAGGATTGTAGAACTTAGTGCAAAATGAAAATACAGGGCCGCTTGTTCAAAATTATTTTAAGATTCTCAAAATGGTGACAGCAGAGGCTTAAACCAAGTAGAAGGCCATTTTAAGGCAGGCTCCACTGGTCTGGCCTGAAGATGCTCTTAAATTAAGGCAGCTCTGTAAATGAGAGAGCAAGGACTCAAAGCATAATGGAGTCACATCTTGACTCAATCCTGGGCTCCACTGCTGACTGTAAGTTTGACCCTGGGCAAGTTATTCACCTAAGTCTCGGTCATGTATTCTACAAAGCAGAGATCACAATGTGCAATGAGCACGTTTTATACTACCTGCCAGATAGTAAGTGCTCAGTAAATGCTGGCTATGTTTAACACCTATGGTCACAACTCATTGAGTTTGAGCCAAGACAGAAAACAGTTTGCACCTGAGTATTTCTGCTTCTTTTATCTGTCATCCTTATTGATATTTTATATAAATGTAGTGTGGTACTGTATGAGAGAGCTACTGATGTTTAGTTAGCATGTGTATTTTTTTCTTTTTAAGGAAATATCCAATTACAACACATGTAAGTCAAATCATTACACTGTACACCTTAAACATGTGCTATGTGTCAGTTACATTTTGATAAAATGGAAAAAAATACCCAAATAAAGTTAATAAAAGTTGAGTTCATTCTGTCCTATTTAACTAACATCATATAAAAAAACTACGTGTCAGGACTGTGTTAAGTACCAAAATACGGCAACCACTTTGGCACAGTTATCTGAATTGGTGAGAAAATTTCAGAAAGGAAGTGCCTTTCTCTGGGCACCATACCTATTTCTTATTACCAGTGTCAGTGGTATTTTCAGTCACAGTTACTGATCATTGTGGCTATAGCTAAAATTATGACAAACTGACTATCAAAACACAGCAAATGACCATTCCTTTAACTCTAACAAAACCTCAATTATAACACACAAAGCACAGATTTATTAACAGACTTTTGATGGAGAGAAAAATACTTAAAACAGCACCATATTATATGTATAGGTGAATTTTAAGATGTAGTCTGATTTCCAAAATACTAAAATATTTTATATGCATGTTAATACTGAGTAAGTATATGGGATTATTTTTATTAATGTTATATTATTACTAAAAAATCTGTTCACTTATTTGCCAACTTAATGGGATGGGTGCATATACATAATCTCTTACATATAATGTAGAATACAATAATAAAATTCTCATGACTGTGAAGACAAACTTTTCACTCCTTCATTCATTCCTTCCACAAATATTTATTGAGCACCTTCTAGATATCAGACACTATTTTAGTCACTGAGCTTAAAAAAGTAAACAAACTGGACAAAAATTTCTACCCCCATAGAACTCACATTCTACTGGGGAAGATTCTGAATAAGCAAAATGAATATGTAACATATAAACTGAATAAGATAATGATAAGCACTATGGAGAAATTTTTTGAAAGGGAGACTTTGAATTTGGAAATTTGTAACTCAAAATAGGTAGTCAAAGATTATATAACTTAGAATCCTCCTTTTGATGTTTTACTATAAAGGGTGATTCATTCATATTATGACCTAGATTGAACATAATCATGATTTTTTTGTGTGATTAGTGTCTGTTATGAGTCCTTCATTATGCAGGCATATTAAAAAAATTTAAAAATACAAATAAATCATGGTTCTTCATTAAAATGTGGATTACCTGGTTTGAGAATAAACAGCAATACATCTGAAGACATTGGACAAAATATTTCATTAAATGCTAAACTGTATGATAGAGACTTAACGCTGGACAACTTATAGCAGATCCTGGGAAACTCATCTCTTCCTAAAGTTAGGGAGAGATGTTGTACTTAGGGATGTGTGTGTGTGTGTCTCACCTAGTAAACACTGAGAATCTCCAGCTTGTTTTCCTTTTATTCCCAACATCTTGTCTGGGATAGGGGAACATACAAGATAATCAGTAACGGGTAAAAGAATGAAGGTGTGACTCCTTCATTCTTTCCATACACCTTCCCTGGGGCAGAGGAGAGCTTTTATATAGGAGGTGGTTCTATTCTTAAGCATATTATAATTATTTCTGAAAACATTGTTATTTGTATAAAACTCTGTTCATATGTTGACACACCTACAGCTACATCTTCCTGATTACTGAGTATGTTATTCAAAATCCTGTTTAATGAAAGGAGCTTTTTCTTTAAGGTTTTGCTAGAGACGATATTGTTTCTTGTTGAAAGGTACTGTAATGAATATATTATAAAGGGACAGATCTGTAGTTTAACCTTGAAGGAAAATAACTTCTAAGAAAGAGTACTAAGTTGTTCTGCACTTCAGGATGATTACATAAGCAGGGCGGTGGAAAGGAATCGCTCTAATATCCATAGCTCAAGGTCGCAAGTTTAGCACAAATCTCATTTTGTTTTACTGGTTTGTTCTCAAACACTACTTTAATTTCACTTATACTGAATCTCCACATTTGGATACTATGATCTAATTATCTGTACCATAGCTGACTGTGTTGAACCAGATACAAATTATTCTTTTATCCCACATAACTCCAAGTTCTAATTAAAATTCAGCCACATTAGTAAGATATCATAGTCACAGTTATTCACATTCTCACAATTGTATATTTAAAATTCAGGTAGAGTAAAAAATATTTCAGTGAAAGAGGTATCACTGATTTTTACTGAACTGGTAGGTCAGATTTTTGGTGTTACATAGGTGAATAATATTACCTTAGAAATACTGAGATGGTGGATATAGATCAGTAGTAGATAGGTTGCATGAGAGGTCCTGGGTTCAATCCCTAGTACTGTTAGGCAGTTAGACAGAAATAAGCACCAGGCAAGGGGAGAGGAAGAGAGAAGGAGCATCCCAGAAAATAACAATACGTCTGTACTCAGGATAAGGGGCTCCAAAAACTTTTACTTTCTCTAAATGAGGGCCAGCAAAGAATTTGGCTAGAACCAAACACCACAGCAGCGCGGTAGATTGAAGGACTTGGCTTAACTTGATCCAATGCTTATTATAATATAATTAACATTACAGTTTGAGCCCCCTCCTGTAGGTTTCTCTGTGTCCATCATGGGTAGAAACATGCATAGAAGAGATAGGTGTGCCTGAGCACAAGGAACGTGAGCAGTCAATCAGCCTGAACACAAGGAACACGAGCTGTCAATCTATCAGCCTGAGCACTCAAAGAACGTGAGCCGTCAATCAATCAATCAATCAATCAATCACAAATAACGCCCCCTAAGCCAGGATACAAGAACGGGAAAAACAAAGGAGCGACGCCATTCTTCCCTCTCTTGGAAAGGAAATTCTAGGGGTATACTATATTTTACTACCTTTTAAATTTACTAATAAAATCTTCTGTTTATATCACATTTTCTATCTCTCGTTAAAAATTCATTTTTTTCAGATGACGAATAACTGAGATAACTTTCATTCCCCTCCTGGTAACAGTAGTACCATTAAAAAAAAAAAAGGAATACTGAAATGATTTAAAAGATTCATGGTTCTCAATTTCCATACAGAATTTTTAAAAAAGACTTAATATTAAAATATATTTTTATAATACTAGGCTTATTTCTTAAATGGTATTTGCATGATTAAATAGGCAAATTACAATAAATGGAGTAGATGGCATTCTCATAAAATATAGCAAACTGTAAGACAAAACATACTGTTTTCCATGTTTGATAATAAATTTTGGAGTTACTTACTCCCGAGTTAATACATGATAGGCTCTTTTTCAGTTCATTCATATTCTTGACTAACTACTTTCTCTGAGCCAGTCACTGTTCTAAGGTCTGGGCTGTAGGAACACAGCTATTAACAAAATGGTTAAAAAAAAAAAATGCCTTCCAAATGCTTGCATTCTACTGGTAGAGGCAGGTAATAGATAAATATATGCATGAATTATTAAAATTTCAAATAGCAGTAAGTGCCCGGAAGAGAAACAGGATAGGAGGACGGGGAGTGATGAAATGAGGGAGACTATTCTAAGGTGGGTGGTCAAGGAAAGTGTTTCAATTGACGTGACCTTTTAGCAGAAACCCAGAAAACACGACTTTGGAAGGTATGTGAAGATCTGAGAAAAAGCCTCTTGGGATAAGGAACAGATACAAAGATCCTGGGTCAGGGGTGAACTTGGTGTGCTGGAAAAGCAAGAAAATCAAGGTGACTAGAACCTAGTATTCTAGGGGGAAAGATCAGGAGACTGGATCCAAGAGAAAGGCAGGGATCAACTTAGGGAAGCAGGCTGTGGCAAAGAATCTGTTTTCTCCCCACAAGTGTAAGAGCAAGCTACTGACGAGGGCTGCATGGGATTGTGATGTGGTTTGATTTATATAATTTTAAAAAGAGTACCCAGTTTCTGCAGGGCTAGGATCAAAGAAGGTAAACAAGATTGTTGCTGGACTGCAGGCAAGTGATGAAATGGCATGCATTATGGTGCTTATGGTGCTAATGGTCCAGCTGGTAAGATCTATTACATTATTATGCTATTCAGAAATCCCAGTGTTTGTTCCAGTATTGGAAGGGGAGAGAGAGAAATTTGTTTGATGATATTGGTTATATCCACAGAAACTCACTTAAGTGATAAGAATGGAAAGAAACCATCATATTTCAAGGTTAATCACTGGCCTACTTTTAGACAGTGTGAAACTCACAATTATTTGAGCACAGTCTTTACACCGAGTACTAGGAAGAGAAAAAAATGTCCAAGAAGGAATATTTTGTTGTTCACTTATAAATGGTGTTCATTTATTTATACTGTCTGAGGAAAAGAAAGTAGATTATAAACAGATAAGCAGAGGTTAAGAGCTCCTAGACATAACATGAAAAAAAGAAAAAGAAAAGCTTGCAGTCACTGCCCTGGTGTCTATATGTTTATGAATTCCTTAAACAGCAGCTCTGTGCAATAATAATGGCATAAAAATGATGGCTACATTTTCGAGCGTCAGTTACTAGATGTCCTACGAGGTGATTTGCTTTATCTCATTATTTCTTTCTGCAATCTGTGACATGGACATTATTATTACTCACGTTTCTGAAGCTGAGGACATTCAGGCACAGAACGTTTAAGTAACCCCCACCCCCAACTCACAAAGCCAGTAACTGGTAAACTTGGGAATCAAGCCTAGATATTTTTGTTCTTAATCACCGTGCACTACTAGTGGTTAATTCAGTGAAAAAAACAAACAAACAAAAAAACAAACAAAAAAACACCAACCCAGTTTCTCTTAAAGAGTTAAAAAATAACCAGCTGATGAAGACTTTTCCTGTTCCGTTGGTTGTTCTGAAACACAGACACAGCGCCTGTTGGGAAGCAGCATGCAGCAATGAGACAGCTTACAAAACAACTCTGTCCAGCTGCAGGACGTATACTGGCCATTTTAAAGTCAGCAAGCCAATACAACCTCCAAGGACGTAAATACACCAAGTGACAGCATAATTAATCCTCTGTACACAATCAATGAGGAATAGTAATGTTTCTTGGGAAATGGAATGTAGTAGAATGAGCCTGAATTTTCCCTGAGCGCAGATGTGGAGTTGCCATTCGATGAATCCTCCCTGGAGGAGACTGTAACAAACACACAAAGCCTCCCAAGGACAGCCAGGGTTGTAAATTGTGGGCTATAAAAATAATAATATAAATATTGTGCCAACATTTATAATTTATTTATTGGGCTCACAGGTGAGAACTAGGGGTTAACTGGCAGGTCTAATTTGAACTAGGATTGGCAAATCCATGCTGCTCACTAAATCATTGCTTTCTGTGTTTCATTTAGCTTAAAAACATATAATAAAGCTCAAACAAAGCTACTTGCTTTGGACAAATGGAGCTGTGGATACAGATTTGTGTAATGCTACATTATAAAGTTACTGGGGTGCTAGTTTTTCTTGACCTGTGGTGGGGAACTTTATGCACATAGAAGGGTGTTTTTTATACTTATTTGAGTGAAAACAAAAGCAGAACAAAATAATTTTTAAAATCATGTAAAATTACACAGGTTTTTGTTTTGTTTTTTTAATATCTGTTTGCCTGAAACTTACCACTGGAAAGTCAAAACCACTAAAGTGAAGAAGGACACCACTGTAACAATGAGAGGTCACGAAAAGAGCACAGATCTCAAAAGATCTTTTACCCGATTTCAGTTGTGCCTTAAACTCTAGTGATCTTGAGCAAGTCACAGAGTCCCCCAGGGCCTATGGATAGTTCAAACGGTCCTTGCTACTTCAGACTCAGGAATAAAAGGTGAGAAGCGTGTAAGAGAAGGGCAGTATCGCTTTGTGTTTAGTGGTGCCCTCCAGTTGCTAGCTGGGCGGCGTTGGTGAACTTTGTATTTTCTGTGTACCCTAGTTTCCCCGTCTTGTCACTGAGGATAATAACACTTCCTTTTCAGAGTTTTTTGAGGGTTAATGAAAATATTGCACTGCATGTCAAGTTCTGAGAACTGTGCCTTATCAAAAGCAAGAGCTCAATAACTGTCAGCATTTCACATTTACTGCAGATCATAAAAAGTGATAAATTTTCAGTAAATGTTTACTGAATTAAATCAGCGTGGTCAGAGGTTCTACCAGACCTTTACTAGTTTTCTGTTTAGAACAGTTTGCTATGATTTGTGGGTTTGTACAAACTGATGATATGATGAGTAAGGCACGCAAAGACAAATCTACTATTTCCATCAGGTAACAGAAGGCCATACATGGAAATACATGAATCACACTAAGATGCACAGGATATTGCAAAGCAGAATGCACGAGACAACAGCACACTCCATGAACAAAGGCTCAGAGCAACAGAAGTATAAGGTCTCTTTGGAGAACTCCCAGAGTTGATGGATGGTTAAATGAAAGGATGCGTTAGTGAATAGAGAAGGGAGCTGGAGCAGCAGAAGAGGTAAGAAATAATGTTTAACGATCACTGTTAAGTAATAAAAGCTTCCTTGCAATGCTGTGTTAAATAAAGTGGAATTTGGTTTTTCATTTTTGGAGGAGGAATTCAGCAAGTCCGAATGCAAAATAAAAGATCACCGAGGAAACTTTTCACCTTTAACTATCAATAATCATCTCTTTACCGTTTCAGTCCTAGGTCAATTTAATCTCTTCTCTCTTATATCAAATGTTTATTTATCCCTCCTAGATTCTAGATAAAAAGCTCATGAAAGGCAGACCACCTTGTCCTGACAAAATGATCAAAGGCAACTTTTTGGGAGTATTAACCTGGCAGGTGTGTCAGGTTAAGTAAATAGATTAGAAAGAAAAGAGACCCTCAAGGAAAAAAAAAATGTATCAACCCAGTGGTTAAGTGGCAAAAGCCTCAGCAAGTATGACCCCACAGGAAATAAAATGAAACAAATGGTGTGGGAGTGGTGAGGGGCAGCTACATATTGCAGAGTAGAAACATCCTTCCTCATTTCCTTTCACAGTTAATTGAAAAGCACGTGATAAACATAAAGTATGGATGGTGGGTTTCAACATCTCTAATGTGATAACAGCTATACTATTACTAGTAGATGGTGGTAAGATAGCTGATTTTCTAAAAGAAAATCTTGAAAGTTAAAAAACCTAAAAATTTTCTTAAGGTTTTAATATACCAGAAGGTTTTCAATAATTAAATAACAGCATATGCCTTTCTATGTGGGAGAAAAAAAAAACCTGATTATTCTCATAGCACAACTTGTAATGTTAGAAAATTAGCTCCATTAAAATAACAAATTTCTTTTTCTTGTATTTTGAAATAAAAATTAATCTCCATGATCTTTAAGACATGGGGTCTTTCCTTTTCAAATGATTATAAATTATGTATGCATTTCAGACCTAGGCCATATATTTTAGGAAATCTATGTATTTATCCCAGATCCTCTCCACCCTCTGAGTAGAGAATCCTGCTGGCAAATTAACAATAGAATGTTAGAAAAGGCTACCACAGTTTAAACATCAGTTTGTCTGCATTTATCCAACTCTGCAATCTCTACTGTGGATATATTAGATTTGTTTGTATTTTTTAAATCTCATTACAAGTTTTTGAAAACAGGAAATTGCTTCTACTATGAAAGATGAATGTGCTCTTGACTTCAGCATTCGCAGCAATGGCATATCTATGCTGATGAAGTAACGGAGAAAAGGGGATATGAGAATGATTTTGGGTTCTCTAACAAGCTTTGGGAAAAAAAAAAAAAAAGAAAGTCACTCAGCAGGAAAACCACAATAATTATGAAGTTTTAAACTTAATGATGCTTATCCAATTAGATCATTCAACTGCCCGAAGAAGTAAAACCTTCAGGTTCATACCTACTTTTGCTGGAAAATTGTCTTTTTGAGGATGAGAGGGTGAGGGAAGAGGGCTTATAATATCAAGCTTAACAGATTTAATTTAGAGAAAATTGTATTATATCATGCCCTGTAATTAGAAATGGAAAAAAGTTCTTTGTGATTTGGCCCAAAACATAAGCCAAACCATTCCGAACTGGAAATGATTCCAGAAATATAAACCTAGGATCTTTCATTTTATTTTACTTTGGTCAGAAATAGCATGAGATGAATTAGGTAAAATTTTGCTTCTCATTGAATAGAGCCAGTTAACCTGCTCACAAAATAAACATAATGATGTGGCTAAGTTTGGTATAGATTTATGTCTTCTGCCTAACCCATACCTTTTCATTTTTGTCCCAATCTAAGTGCCCAGATTACTATTCTCAGCCCTTTTTCCACCTCTTAGGAATATTTAACCCATTTCTAAGAGCTGATGCTAAGCCTTAAAACCCTATTTCCAGCTGTTTCCCACTGTTTCTACTGTTCTCTGAATTCTACCAAGGAGTTCCATAGTCAACTCAAACTTCACATATTTAAAAACCTAACAAAGCTTCTACCTATTCCTTAATGTAGATGCTCTTGTGTTTTTTAGCTTGATTTCTAGTGTGATTTTTCATCAAGCCTAAATTTATTGGAATTTTCCTAATTATTCACCTACAAATGATCCCCAAATGAAATTTCTTCAGAAATCCTTCCCCAAGTTCAGACAATCCCCTCCCATTTAAGCTTTTATTGACATTCAGTAAAATTGGGGGAATTTCTAAATTCTTAATTGTTCCTTCCTGCCAAAGTGGTCTTGCTAACCCTGTATGGTATTCCATCAGCTATTCACTCCATGAAATCCTTCGGTGATTCCTTTTGCATCGGAATTAAGTATCAGTCAAGCTCTTAGCATGACTACAAGGTTCTTCATGAACTGGCCATAATTTTAAGCTGCCAAATCTTCCATTTTTTCCTTCTTCAAGCCTACTTCCCATTTCACAGAAAGGTTTTCTGTTTATATAATTAAATTCTGATCACATCAAGATACTCAGCATTATCTCAATGTACTGAATCTAATTTAAAACATTTTTCTTCTATTACATACAAGGTGCATTAAAGCAGCATTAACAAAGTAATACATTTTAAAATTTTACATAAATAACCCAAATGCCATTTTTCTAACTTCTTATTCTTTTTTTAACATTTTTTATTGATTTATAATCATTTTACAATGTTGTGTCAAATTCCAGTGTTCAGCACAATTTTTCAGTCATTCATGGACATATACACACTCATTGTCACATTTTTTTCTCTGTGATTTATCATAACACTTTGTGTATATTTCCCCATGCTATACAGTGTAATCTTGTTTATCTATTCTACAATTTTGAAATCCCAGTCTATCCCTTCCCACCCTCTACCCCCCTGGTAACCACAAGTCTGTATTCTCTGTCCATGAGTCTATTTCTGTCCTGTATTTATGCTTTGTTTTTGTTTGTTTGTTTTTGTTTTTGTTTTTGTTTTTTAGATTCCACATATGAGCGATCTCATATGGTATTTTTCTTTCTTTCTGGCTTACTTCACTTAGAATGACATTCTCTAGGAGCATCCATGTTGCTGCAAATGGCATTATGTTGTCAGTTTTTATGGCTGAGTAGTATTCCATTGTATAAATATACCACACCTTCTTTATCCAGTCACCTGCTGATGGACATTTAGGCTGTTTCCATGTTTTGGCTATTGTCAATAGTGCTGCTATGAACACTGGGGTGCAGGTGTCATCCTGAAGTAGATTTCCTTCTGGATACAAGCCCAGGAGTGGGATTCCTGGGTCATATGGTAAGTCTATTCCTAGTCTTTTGAGGAATCTCCACACTGTTTTCCACAGTGGCTGCACCAAACTGCATTCCCACCAGCAGTGTAGGAGGGTTCCCCTTTCTCCACAGCCTCTACAGCATTTGTCATTTGTGGAATTTTGAATGATGGCCATTCTGACTGGTGTGAGGTGATAACTCATTGTAGTTTTGATTTGCATTTCTCTTATAATTAGTGATATTGAGCATTTTTTCATGTGCTTTTTGATCATTTGTATGTCTTCCTTGGAGAATTGCTTGTTTAGGTCTTCTGCCCATTTTTGGATTGGGTTGTTTATTTTTTTCTTATTGAGTCGTATGAGCTGCTTATATATTCTGGAGATCAAGCCTTTGTCAGTTTCACTTGCAAAAATCTTCTCCCATTCCGTAGGTTTTCTTCTTGTTTTACTTCTGGTTTCCTTTGCTCTGCAGAAGCTTGTAAGTTTCATTAGGTCCCATTTGTTTATTCTTGCTTTTATTTCTTCTAGGAGAAAATTTTTGAAATGTATGTCAGATAATGTTTTGCTTATGTTTTCCTCTAGGAGGTTTATTGTATCTTGTCTTATGTTTAAGTCTTTAATCCATTTTGAGTTGATTTTTGTATATGGTGTAAGGGAGTGTTCTAGCTTCATTGTTTTACATGCTGCTGTCCAGTTTTCCCAACACCATTTGCTGAAGAGACTGTCTTTATTCCATTGTATATTCTTGCCTCCTTTGTAGAAGATGAGTTGACCAAAAGTTTGTGGGTTCATTTCTGGGCTCTCTATTCTGCTCCATTGGTCTATATGTCTGTTTTGGTACCAATACCATGCTGTCTTGATGACTGTAACTCTATAGTATTGTCTGAAGTCTCGGAGAGTTACTCCTCCAGCCTCTTTCTTTCTCTTCAGTAATGTTTTGGCAATTCTAGGTCTTTGATGGTTCCATATAAATTTTATTATGATTTGTTCTAGTTCTGTGAAATATGTCCTGGGTAATTGGATAGGGATTGCATTAAATCTGTAGATTGCCTTGGGCAGTGTGACCGTTTTAACAATACTGATTCTTCCAATCCAGGAGCATGGAATATCTTTCCATTTTTTAAAGTCTTCTTTAATTTCCTTCATCAGTGGTTTATAGTTTTCTGTGAATAATTCTTTCACCTCCTTGGTTAGATTTATTCCCAGATATTTTATTACTTTGGGTGCTATTTTAAAGGGGATTGTTTCTTTACTTTCTTTTTCTGTTGACTTATCGTTAGTGTAAAGAAATGCAACTGATTTTTGAACGTTAATTTTGTAACCTGCTACCTTGCTGAATTCTTCAATCAGCTCTAGTAGCTTTTGTGTGGACCTTTTAGGGTTTTCTATATATAGTAACATGTCGTCAGCATATAATGACACTTTTACCTCTTCTTTTCCAATTTGGATCCCTTTTATTTCTTTCTCTTGCCTGACTGCTGTGGCTAGGACTTCCAGGACTATGTTGAATAGGAGTGGTGATAGTGGGCATCCTTGTCTTGTCCCAGATTTTAGTGGGAAGCTTTTGAGTTTTTCACCGTTGAGTACTATGCTGGCTGTAGGTTTGTCATATATAGCTTTTATTATGTTGAGATATGTTCCCTCTATACCCACTTTGGGGAGAGTTTTTATCATAAATGGATGTTGAATTTTATCAAATGCTTTTTCTGCATCGATTGAGATGATCATGTGGTTTTTGTCCTTTGTCTTGTTGATGTGATGTATTACATTGATTGATTTGCGTATGTTGAACCAGTCTTGTGTCCCTGGGATGAACCCCACTTGGTCATGATGTATAATCTTTTTTATGTGTTGTTGGATTCTATTTGCTAAACCCACCACCTGAATGAATTAGAAAAAGAAGAATAAAAAGCCCCAAAAAGCAGCAGAAGGAAGGAAATAATAAAGATCAGAGAGGAATTAAATACAATAGAGATCAACAAGACCATAGAAAAAATCAACCAAACCAAAAGCTGGTTTTTTGAAAAAGTAAATAAAATCGACAAACCTCTGGCCAAACTCACAAAGAAGAAAAAAGAGCACAAATTAGCAAAATAAGAAAGGAAAATGGAGAAATTACAACAAACAAAATAGAAATACAGAATAACATACGAGAATATTATGAAAAACTATATGGAACCAAACTGGATAACTTAGAGGAGATGGACAAGTTTCTGGAAACATACTGTCCACCAAAACTGAATCAAGAAGAAACTGAACACTTGAACAATCCGATCACTAGAAAGGAAATAGAAATAGTAATTAAAAACCTCCCTACAAATAAAAGTCCAGGACCGGATGGCTTCACTGGGGAATTTTACCAAACATACAAAGAAGAACTCATACCAGTCCTTCTCAAACTCTTCCAGACGATTGAAAAGGAGAGAATACTCCCAAACTCATTCTATGAAGCCACCATCACCCTGATACCAAAACCAGGCAAAGACACTACAAAAAAAAAGAGAATTATAGGCCAATATCACTTATGAATATTGACGCCAAAATCCTCACCAAAATTTTATTCTTATCTATGAACAAAAGCCTTTTTTAAAAGATAGTTGCAATTAGAAATTAGGTAAAATTTCATAATTTTTTCAGCTAAATGTTAATATACATACATTTTATACTAGGATTTTACTCTAGGATTCCCCTTTCTGCAGTTAATACCCTGTTGAATTTTAATTCACATCTTGAAGGACCAAGTTCTCTTGTCTGTCATATCCAATGTGAAACCTTCCTTGACTTGCTTGGTAATTATAGCTGGAAATTTCAACACTCCTTTCTTAGTAACTGATAGAAAAGTAGACAGATATCAGTAAACATGTGAAAGATTTAAACAACACTATCAACCATCTTGTCTCAAGGACATTTTTAAAACACTTCATTCAACAATAGTAGGATACACATTCTTTTCAAGTATACACAGACTATTCACCAGGATAGACCACATTCTGGGCCATAAGACAAGTCTTAATACATTTAAGAAGACTGAAATCATAGAAAATATGTTCTCTGACTATAATGGTTTTAAATTAGAAATCAATAATAAAAAGATTTTGAAAATCTCTAAAATATTTGGAAATTAAACAACACTTCAACACTTTCTAGATAACTCATGGGTCAAAGAAGAAATCAAAAGGAAAATTAGACAATACTTTGAAGTAAATAAAACATAAAATCTCAGAACTCATAGCATGCAGTAAAAGCAGTGCACAGAGGGAAATGTAATGCATTAAACACTTATGTTAGACCAGATGAAAGAGCTCAGTTAATGACTTAAGATTCCAACTTCAAAACTTACGACAAAAGGACTAATTAAACTCAGGCAAAAGATAGAATTAAACTCTTAAGAAGAAGGAAGGAAATAAATATAAAAGCAGAAATCAGTGAAATAGAAAACATTAAGCACAAATGAAATAATTAATGAAACCAAAAGCTAGTTCATTAAAATAAATGGGCAAATGAATGTTCCGACTGATAAGAAAAGAGTGAGAAAGCACAAATGACCAGTATTAGGAATAAAAGAGGAACAGAGGGGCAAATGACACCTATATTAAAGGATAACTAGGGAGTATATGAACAGCTTTAAGCCAATTGATATGACTTCTAGATAAAATCGACAAGTTCTTTGCAAGCACAAACTACAAAAGGTCACTGAAGAAACTGAATTTGTAGTTAAAATTCTTCCCACAAGCCTAGAAATAATACTAATTACTCAAAAATTCTTCCAGAATCTGGAAGAGGAAGTCACTTCTTTCTACTCTACCTATGCTTAATACAGAAATAAAAACAGAACCTAGGAAGTTCTATGAATAGTTGTTTTGCTCTAATTTAAAACTTGGGGGCCATTATTACTCTGACAATAAAACCAAAGGCATTACAAGAAAAGAAAATTACAAATATTCTTCATACACAGAGACGTAAAAATCCATGACAATATCTTAACAAACTGTATCTAGCAATATCTGAAAAGAATAAGAAATCATACATAAATGGGATTTATTCTGGGAATAAAAGTATTTCACCATATCAAAAGTACAAAGAAGAAAGTTCTTATGATCATATCAGTAGATACAGAAAAAAAATTTGTCAAAATTCAGTATCCATTCATGGTAACAACCCTCAGTACACCAGAAATAAAAGGGAAGTTCCTCACCCTAATAAAGGACATCTAAAAGCTAGTCCAGTACTAAGAGCAGGAACAAGGCAATAATGTTCACCATCACCGCTTCTATTCAACTCAGAAATGAAAATATATGTCCAAACAATGGAATAACACTCGGGCAAAAAAAAAAAAAGAAAGAAAAGAAACAAATTACCGACATACAGAACGACAAAGATAAACATCAAAAGGGCTATGTTAATCAAAGGAAGCCAGGAACAAAAGACTACTATGTGTGGTTTTATTTATATATGACATTCTAAGAAACACAAAACTCTGGAGGGCTAGAATGTAGGTAACTGGTTGCCAGGGATAGGGAACAAGAGGAGTAACTGATACAAAAGAGCACATGGAAACTTGTGGGGGCAACAAAAATATTCTATATCATGATTGTGGTAGGAGTTACACAATTATAAATATTTATTAAAACACATCAAATCGTACAATTCAAATAGGTGAGTTTTTGGAAGTAAATTAGATGTTAAAAAATACACCTTCAAAGGTTAGAAATTTTCTGAAGAAAATTAATTGGATTTTTTATTAGATGATTAATTTGCTACAGAGTAATATTAGGAGAGTATTAGGCGGGAGGTATTTAGCCATTGATTTTGCCTTCCTCATTTTAGACAACTGAGGTCTAAAAATATTTATATCCATGGTGTAGACTAAAAGAAGTGTACTGGCCCTTTTACTAGTAAAAAGCATTTTTACTTTTAAAATAAATATTCATTTAATAAAGATTATTCACTAAAATGCTACACTTCCTCAACATACCAACAACTCAACTAATAGAATTCCTAAACTGTTATATCATTCTGTTGTCTTCTATCATATAAGCTTTAGCTGTGCAGATAAGAATATAAGTTAATTTTCTTATGTAGGGAATGTATGTTAGCGCAAAATGGTAACCTTCAAAAGGGACTGTGTTTCACACTGTTTCTGATTAGGTACTAGGTATTTATTTCCCAGTCTGCAGTGAAATATTTTATTGGTTGTTACAGCCAGCGCAATAGATCTTAACCTATCTTTCATCTGACCTTAAATATAAATGAAAAACAATAAATTTATTTCAAGGTTGCACTAGAATAAGCAAGGCCAACTGAAATAGAAGCTTTAAGCCTCATCCAATTTATATTCTGAACCAAGCTAAAGAAAGAAAAGAATTAGAATTACCCTTTATGCTGTTGAATTACATTTAATACTGGAGGCCATGATCATATTTCTAAATTTATTTTGGGGGGGAACAAAAGAAAAATATATCATTCAGCATAAATAAAGGGCAATTTGTCATCGATGAATGCTTTACAGTTGCAAATCATAAGTATGCGGGACTACTGTTTTATAGACTCTAATTAGCATTTCACATAAAGGTGAATCATTCCTTTATTGAAAAGCTTTCAGACATCTTTTTTTCTAATGGGGGTAATATGGAAAAGATAGGCATGTAAATTTTCCAAATACTCTTTCAAAGACCACGATATTAGGGCAAAACTGTAAGAATTATATAATTACAAATAGGAAATAAGCAAACTTGTATAAGGCATAACTTTCAACAAAGGTTAAGTGAAAGGCAAAGATACATAGCTACAGAATTAACTTAAAGAGCAATTCCTTGTAAACAAGCCAAAGTCTCGACTCACGGGAATTTAGAAAGATTGCTATATAATATACCACCACGTCTGCTTCCTAGACATGCTTAGATAGGTAACTTGTCTTGTTGCCTTTGCTCCCAGTGAAATTTGAATCTGAAAAATCCACAACTCAAGTGTTCCATTTCATTACTGTGTATTGATTGTTCATGTGTATCCTTCTAAGAAAGCAGAGGAACATGGCTGTTATAAATCCTCTTAATTTCGATGGATACTCCAGTTTAAAAAGCGAGAGTGGTAAAACTATTAAAATGACTATTAAAAATCATCTTGAATTTTAATTCCTATAATCACAAAGGTAAACTTAAGGTAGCCAAGCAAGAAAAGAGAATCATTTCTCTGCCTGTTATCTCTGGTTTGTGCCCTAAAACACAGAAAGTCACTGAAAGTGAACAGCAAGGGTGAAATACGTCTAGAACTTATGTGAGAGTAAAACCATATTGAAATGAGTCCACTTACATAAAAACAGAAAGCAAGAAACGGGAGTAGTTGCCAAGATTTTCAGAACACTGCTATTTACTTCCATGTTTTCCTTATCTAATTACTTTAGTCTTTTTCTCCTTAGGAAACACGAGCATTTCAAGTCTTCCTTCTGATGCCAGGCAAAACACTTTCAGTCACAAATTATGACACTTCATGCATCTTCTAAGCCTGCTTTCCTTGGAAACAGAAAGCCAAAATACTGATTACTAAACCAATTTCCAGGGACTTTGCTTTCCCCCTTCTCTAATTGGAAGCTCTGTTCATCCTGTTCAATAATTCAACTTGCATAATTTTGCTTTGGAAAATTAGGCTCATCTAGCTCTCCATGGCTTTCCAAACTTAAATAAATAATTTTATTAAGTATGTGTAGCAATATAGAGTGTTACTGCATTAAAAATTTGTTTTGTTTTGATGTTTTATGTTCCTTTATCTTAATCAGTTTTATACATTTCCCCAAAAAGTGTAAAATAAAAGATATGTTATGCTTTTAACTATACTTGATAAAAACCACAGTCTATTTATCTCATCTTTTTTATGCTTCTTACCAGCATCCTAATTTAGTTGCATCAGTTCATACCTAGAATATTTGCGTTATTCTCTCCTTTCTACTCTTTTTGCATCTGTTCTCTTCCACACTTGTCCTTTCATACCACCAATAGATTAATTTTCAAAAATAGCGTTTGAAGCCTTCATGAATAATACATTACTTAGAAAAGAACACTGAGTTTCCCAGAGAACATCGTTTTCTAGTAGTTCAGGGCTAGGAAAATCTGGCTTCAGTTTTTTCTTTCTAAATTTCTCCCATTCTTCTCTGCCTCTAGGAAAAGTCAGTTAGGATCTCCAGAACGCATTTTGCTTATTTTCTGAGCTTTGCCTGAGAAACATGCAACTTGAAGTCTCAGCAGCAGATAACATTCTTGCATAACTTTTATACCAACGCTGAAGTCCAAATTTCTATAACAACACTATCACTTAGCATTTACTATTCACAGCACTATATCTGAGTTTAGACATCTGAATATCTAAATTTCCATGTGATATCAGATATAAATGACAAATTCATGCATATACACACATATACACATAAACATATAAGGAAAACTTTGGGATTGTTCTCCTAGCAATCCTTTTCCAGCAACCATGGCCCCTTTCAGCATCTTCACCATAGGAATGGGAATTTTAAACAAGGTGACCCTTTCCACTGACCAGAGTTGACGGGTCTAAAGCTCATATCAACAGAAGAAGAGATGAACTCTTAGGCCCTTTCCTGGGAATTTTAAAAATACTAGGAGTATTGAGTCAATCTCTTTCCAACAGTTGAATCTTTAAACTGTAAACATAAGACATCCTAGACATATTTCCTGACTATGATGCAGTTGTGGTTTATTCAATATCCTTTATCCATTTCAACCTCCTTCTGGAGTACCTTCTCATTCTCATGAAGCTGAAGGGTTAAAACTACCTCTTCCAGGCTTCTTTTCACCTCGGGTTCAAGGTGGGCTTTGGACTCTGCTAATCAAGTGTATTTGGATGAGACATGAGTTCAAAACTGAATTTCAGGGGGAAGAACATGTGCAATGAGGCATGGGATTTACTAACGCAGATTAGGGCAGCAGAGGTTCTGCAGCCAGCAGCTATAGTGCTGACTTCCAGCTCTGCTGGAAACCTCCCAGTCAGGACAGCGGCAGCAGTTCTGCAATGTGCTTTTGAAAGTTGTTCCTAGAAATTCAGCCTAGGTTCTCTTTTTACTGCCTCTACATTAATCTATAAGCTATTTAATAAATGTAATAAACAACTTCCTGTTGAAACTAGCTAGAGTGGTTTCTTTTCCAATATCACCCTTTGGACAAAGCTGGTCTGTAGTAAAAGAGAGGAGCAGAGATAAGAGGCTGGGAAGACACCAGAATGGCATCTGGTTTCTTGATTTCAGGTGTACCTGGCACCAAGCAATATGCCAGCATTTCCTCTTGGGTTCATTGTTCAATATTTTCCTGGACTGTATCAGCCAATAAATTGCACTTGCTGCTTTTAAATTAGCTTGAATTTGGCTCTGATCATTTTAACCATAAGAATCATAACGATTACAATGTTCACCAACCCAATCTAACTTCCTGTCAGAAAGAGACATATGTGTATCTTAACGTCTAGTGTGCATGTTAAATATATCTCATGACTAAATCATATTGACTTAAGTTTTATTGTTGATAATTCTATAAATGCCTAAACCCAAATATTTTATTTGAGAGTCTTTGCTCAATTATATATATATATACATACACACATATATACACATATGTATGTAGGATATTATTGATTAACTGTGACTAGCCTCAATGAACATTTTATTTGAGAAGTGCTTCTAAAAGTTTTGAACTTTTGAAGAAAACCCCAGCCATTTTACAAACTTTGATTCCATTTAGCCATACCCAAGGATAATTCTAATAATTACATTGATTATCCCACCAGTGGAAATGTCAGCAATGAAAGTTTAAGCATATTTCGCATAAGCCAGCAAAGACCATTTCTTTGATGAAGAAAATTAGCCACCAAAATTGATAATAGCAGTCAAAGAGATCCACAACAAACTATAATACCTTAGAGGCCTATTAAATATCTGAAGATAATTCAACTACTGATTCACCAACTAAGTCTCTTATTAAGTCCCTCCTCCCATTTCCTTGCAGAATGTGCAACAATTTCTCCAAGAGCAAGCACCTGATAGAGAGAAGGTACCTGAGGGAGAAAACTATATAACACACCCAGGGATTAGCTAAGGTCTTGACCTCATTTAAAAGAGCTTTGACTTGCATGAGGAAAAAAAAAAAAAAAGATTAATCAAAAAATAATTAAATAAATAATCTGATAATGATCAAATGTCTTGACTCCCAAACAAGCAATGAATCATTTCTATTGGAAAGACAAAGAGGAAGTTAGCAGCACTACTTAATCAAACTCCATTTTCTGTGCTTAGTTTTACTTTGGTCATAGGATTTAACCTTTAAATGAATATAGTAAATGGAAAGCATTTTTCCAGTTTAGATTTAAACATGGCAAATCAAAGTGAACAAGAGATTGTTTATCTTCTTCAGCAGGTGATGGTATCATTTATAATTTTATACAATAATAGCTATCCCTCAACTGATACATTTTTGCTTGGAATAAATCAAATCTGTCATGCCCATTTCACATTTTGCTTTTCTTGTGCTATTACTAATGTGCCAGGTTTGAAATCGCAGTGGTGCTGTATCTGAGCCATGAATTTCTCCAAAAGACAGAGATATTACTCATTTCTTTACATTCTGTTTCCTCCTTTTATTTTATTTCTCTTCTCTTTTTTACATTATGGAGACTTCATGATATGAGTTACACCACCAAAAAAGTTTAGTGGTTTTGAATTAGGATCTATCTTATAAGTGAACAGAGGAGAGAGGTTGTCTATCTGGGGCAATTTGACAAATGTTATACAAATGTCCTTCCTCATAAGCTTTCATAATATAACTCTCTCCCAGGCCTCATAAATTCCTACCAGTCATGATTTAATCTATGGTATTGTCTTCAAGTCTCCAGGAGTCCTCTTTCAAAAAACAAATGCTCCCAGGGGACAATTTTTAAAATAAGAAAAAACAAACAAACAAAATCCTAAGCCATTAACACAATTATATGCACTAATTAATTGGAGATGCTATCACATGTGTTTTCTTTCCTTCTTAGAGAAGGAAACAGGGAAAGCTAGATTTTAATACAAAAAGAGCTACTTAAAGCTGAAGCATGGAGCACTACTGTATCATGCTTACTAAAGACCAGTTTCAGTATGATGACCTTGGTGGCAAGGAGGAAGGAGAGATAAGAAGGAACTAGCAAAGAAAAAAAAGAGAGAGAGAGAGAGAAATAGAGGTCTCTCATTCAAACAATCTTCTGTCCGCCTTACAGATTTATTCCACTTAAGTAGCCTCCGGACAATTTTTAGTATTAATTACTCATTTACTGACTCCTAGTCTGACCTTTCTTTGAGAATTTTTTTTTATTTAAATGTACTAATTTATCAGGGCACATTTTAAGTTAAAATTTCAGTATTTTAAACAAAATAGTTTAACTAGTGTTAATATATAGTCATAAAATTATTGATAGAAATAAACATATATACACACACACACACATATGTGGCAAGGCAAGGATGTTAGGTCAAAACCATTACCCTGACCCAAAAGTTGTAAACAGAGCATTGGTATCACAAAGTGAAAATGAGCCACGGAATTCTATTACTTGGATTCATAATGGATTCTCTAAACATTTCTTCTTTCTAGACAAACAAATAAAGATAACACCATAGACTAAAAAGTATTCCAAAACTTTGGAAAGTTTTATATTTAATAATAGAAAAAAATTAATTAATTTGAGACTAGGAGTATACCTAGAAATACAATGTGCACATTTATTTTTTCCACATCTTAGTTACAATGATATTTTTATTACACATTTACAAGTATTATTAGTAATTATTTGAAATCTCCATATAGATTTAGTCAAAACCACAAAATAATTTTTGTGAGTCATATAATACAAAAGACTTGGTCGAGGTTTATTTATTGAAATATAAGCATACTGTCCCTTTCCTATGGGAGGATGAGTCTGAGAATGAAACCAATGGAAAGTAGAAATGAGTATTGACCAACATCTGAACATTTGGATCAAGCCATGCCTGAAAGTGGTTAAGCTTTTCACTTAGATGAACCAATACTTTTTTGTTCTTTCTCTCAAACTAGTTTGGGTTGGATTTTCTGTTTCTTGCAAACTAAAGCTTCTTAACTGATAATAGCAAAGAGATTTTTAAAGACTCAAATGAGAGAATACGTAACACTTAGTTAACTAGTAAAAATGGAATGAAATATAATAATAGTGTGACACTTTAGCTGTACATTTTGGTGCATCACTATTTTGAAGTATAGTCCTTTACAACCAGAATATATATATTGGGGGGGGGTCATTAGGTTTGTTTGTTTGTTTGTTTGTTTGTTTATTTAAATGGACATACTGGGGGTTGAAGCAAGAACCTGGTGCTGCTAAGCACGCACTCTACCACTGAGCTATACCCTCCCCACCACAACCAGAATATTTTTAATTAAATGAGAGGAAGAGATGTTACTACTGTTACTGCTTCTGACAAAGCAACTGTTTACTGTTTCTCCTCTTCACGGCCCCACTAGTGTAATCAGTTCCAACTCAGCTGTAAAACCAGTCTCTTGAATGTGGGAAGTGGTGAAGAGGCAGGACTGCATGGCTGCAAAGTTCTTGTAGCTGAGAACACTGCAGCGCTGCCTCCTGGTACCTTGGTCTACTTGTAGATTTCAGATCCCTTTTTTCTATTAATTTGAGACTAGAAGTATGCCTAGAAATACGATGTACACATTTTTTTCTACATCTTTGTTAGAGTAATATTTTTATTACATATTTATAAGTATTGTTAGTAATTATTTGAAATCTCCATATAGATTTAGTCAAAACCACAAAATAACTTTTGTGAGTCATAAAATACCAAAGAAGAATTGGTTGAGGCGTATTATTGAAATATAAGCATACTGTCCCTTTCCTGTAGAGATTGGAAATAGAGCTTATTTAAAATAAAAATGTAAGAAACATTGAACAATCAGTGCAGCTTTTATTCAAGTGTGGACCTTATTCCCCAAAGCTATATATATGGTCTGTATATCTCCCTTTGAGAAGCAAGCTCTTGTAGTATGGTGCCTGAGTTACGCATTTATTCACTGTGGCAAGGGCATTTTCTGTATTGCTTGATTCTAATTTTGTAGCATATGAACAACATATTCTGCTCTGAAGCTGGGATTGCACCTCTTCTAAACCACAGGGACTTCAAGGGAGAGTCCTGGCACTCCAAAGTCTAGATGGTGATTCCAAATAAACAAGAAATGTGGCCAAAATACTTTTTCCTGAAAAGGAGTATAGTCATACATTCGATCCATTTCTTGAATAGTAAATCTAAAGCATCTCCAAAACTTGGAAATACTCTTGCTCCTTATAATGAAAACGGAAAATATTTAGTGAATGTTTAATTGGTATCAGAAACAGGGCTATATGCTCTATTTGAACAACATCATTCAATTTTTATAAAAGTTAACATAAAATGGTCATTGCTACTATCACCATTTAATGGCAAGGAAACTAAGGGCTTAGAAAGCCAAGCAAATTGCCTAAGGTCAAACAGATAGGAGAGGCAAGTCGCGGGGAAGTGGAGACAAGATTTGAACTCCAGTTGTCAAATAGAGGAACACGTAGTTAAAACACAATTCTAACAGCACAGAGTCTTTAAGAGCCTGGCTACACAAAAACTCCCTTTGAGAAGCAAGCTCCCCTCCTAATCGAAGATATGGTTACCAAATTAAAGAAAAAAAAAAGGATATAACTCAAAAGGAGGTTTGGAGAGCTATGGAAATGAGGGGAAAAGATGACTGTAGAGCAAACACAGGCTCCAAGGAAACTACTGAGAATGATTTAGTTTTCTTCTTTAATAAGAAAATGGGTTGTTTTAATGACTTTGAATGTTCTTAACTCTAAGTGGTTATTTCCTTTTCTAAATGATAAAGGAGCTGTTTGCATTTCCACATGATTCTCAGAGGAGCCATTATACAGATTTTCATTTTTCTGAGCCTGTTGTGAGGCGAGTTCCTAGGGTGGACAAATTCTCCATCAAGCCTTTTCTGAAGCTGGCTGGCCCTTTCCTTCTGGAGAAACTCTCTATGTCACTGTGACTTTTTTTTTTTAATTGAAATACAGTTGATTTACAATGCTTCAAGTGTACAGCAAAGTGATTCAGTTATATGTGTGTGTGTGTGTGTTGTGTGTGTGTGTGTATATATATATTCTTTTTCAGATTCTTTCCTATTATAGGTTATTACAAGATACTGAATATAGTTCCCTGTGCTACAGAGTAGGTCTTTGTTGTTTATCTATTTTATATATAGCGGTGTGTATCTGTTAATCCCAAATTCCCAATTTATCCTTCCCCCACACTTTTTATTTTGGTAACCATAAATTTGTTTTCTATGTCTGTGAGTCTATTTCTGTTTTGTGAATAAGTTCATTTGTGTTTTTTTTTTAAGATTCCATGTATAAGTGATATCATCTAATACTAGTCTTTGTCTTATTTACTTCACTTTGTATGATAACCTCTAGGTCCATCCATGTTGCTACAAATGGCAATATTTAATTCTTTTCTATGGCTGAGTAGTATTCCATTGTGTGTGTGTGTATCACAATTTCTTTATCTATTCATTCATCAATGGAGATTTAGGTTGTTTCCATATTTTGGCTATTATGAATAATGTTGCAATGAACATATAGGGTGCCTATGTCTATTTGAATTAGTGTTTTTGTTTTCTTTGGATAAATATCCAAAAGTGGAACTGCCAGGTCATATGGTACTTCTATTTTTAGTTTTTTGAGGAACTTCCTCCCATACTGTCTTCCATAGTGGTTGTACCAATTTACATTCTCACCAGTAGTGCACGAGGACTCCCTTTTCCCACATCCTCACCAACATTTATTACTTCTTATCTTTTTGGTTATAGCCATGTTTACAGATGTGAGGTGATATCTCCATGTGGTTTTTACCTGCATTTCCTAGATGATTAATGATGTTGAGCATCTTTTCATGTGTCTGCTAGCCATCTTTCTGTCTTCTTTGGAAGAACTTCTATTCAGATCTCTATCCATTTTTTAATCAGACTCTTTTATTGCTGTTGTTGTTGAGTTGTATGAGATTTTTATATATTTTAGATATTAACCCCTTATCAGATATATGATTTACAAGTATTTTCTTCCATTCAATAGGTTACAGCCCCACTTGTTTATTCTTGCTTCTGTTGCCATTGTTTTTAGAACCAGATTCAAGAAAATATCACTAAGACCAATGTCAAGGAGCATACCAAATACATTTTCTTCTAGGATTTTTATGGTTTCTGGTCTCACTTTCAAGTCTTTAATTTATTGGAGTTAATTTTTTGTGAATGGTATAAGACAGCTGTCGAGATTCCTTCTTTTGCATGTGGTTGTTCAGTTTTCCCAACATCATTTATTGAAGAATCTGTCCTTTCTCCACTGTATATTCTTGACTCCCTTGTTGTAAACTAATTGACTACACATATGTGGATTTATTTCTGGGCTTCTATTTTGTTCCATTGATCTATGTGTCTGCTTTTATGCCAATACCACACTGTTTTGATTAGTAAAACTTTGAGTATAGTTTTAAATGAGAGAGGGTGATGCCTCGAACTTTGTTCTTTTTTCTCAAGATTACTTTGGTATCCCAGATTTTTCTGGGTTCACACAAATTTTAGGATTGTTTGTTCTATTTCTGTAAAAAAAATGCCATTGGAATTTGTGTGGGGATTGCATTGAATATGGAAATTGTTTTGGGGAACATGGACATTTTAACAATATTCATTCTTTCTCCATGAGCCTGAAATATCTTTCCATTTCTTTATGTCTTCTTCAATTTCTTTCATCAATGTCTTACAGTTTTCAGTGTATAAGTCTTTCACCTCCTTGGTTAAATTCATTGCTAGATATTTTATTCTTTTCTGATGCAATGGTAAACATGATTGTTTTCTTAATTTCTCTTTATGATAATTCACTGTTACTGTACATAAAAGTTTTATAATTTTACGTTTTAACTTTTATGTCTCTGATTCTTTTTGAGTTATGTTTTATGTAAGATCCATTTGTGTTTTTTCTTGCATGTTTTTCCAGTACCATTTGTTGAAAAGACTATCCATTCTCCACAGACCTGTCTTTGCTCCTTTGTTAAAGATCAGATAACTATATACAACTGGTTTTTGACAAGAAATGGGTTAGGTTTTTTGTCATGCCACTGTGTAAATAATTGTCTGTCTGAATGTACTGTGTACTATACTACTATGATGAGATTATGCATCTGAAGTTAATGCAAACTACCTGAAATCATTTAAATTTTAAAATGAGTTACAATTGGACAATGACTTTAAATAACTATAACAGTCAATTCTTATTAAAATAAGTAATATCTGTCATGTTCCATGTAAGGAGAGCATATTTCTTCACTTTTCCACATTTGTGTGCAAGATTTATAATTAACATAGCTTTACTGTGGATATTAGCCATATAATGGTAGTTCTGACTATGCACAATTACTAATGAACACTTAGAAGTTTGGCTGAGGACATCAAAGGTATTGCCTTGGAGAATCAGGAAGTCACAAGGCTGTTTGGGCAGGAAATGCTAGAAGAGAGCTATAGCAGGCAATCAATACAGGTTCCTAGGGCTTTGTACGTGTTCCTTTTCCTTCTCCCTTTCCCTTCCTAAGTCATTTGATTTCATTTGCATAACTAGCTCATGATGAAATGAATTCTGAGTTCTTAAGACTATTAGCACTGCAGCATTGAACAAGCTGTGTAAATCAGAATCCAGTCATTTAAATGCATATAGGTAGATAGATGTAGATGCTATAAATTGGAGCTTCAAAAACTCAGTACTGTATTAGAACCCATGAGTTAGCACCTGTAAGGACAGGTGACAGGTGAGAATAAAGAGAAATGAGCTGTACTGTGCTGCGGGAATTCATGTCTAATACCCTTGCCTTCCTTTTGAAAAGTACTCTTGCTTCTCTGTGAACTTTTTCACTCTAATAGGACTGAACTCACAGCCCCCTAAAAATCCTTTGCTTCTGTTATTTTCTTAACTGTCTTACAGTGATTCTTCTCACAATTACCAGTCCTCAAGAGTGACCACATCATTTGTGAGGCCTGGTGCAAAATGAAAAGGCAGGGACCCTTGTTCAAGTATTAATAAGAATTTCAAAATGCTAAGATCAGAGCATTAAACCCAGCATGAGGCCCTTCTAAGGGTGGGGGCCCTGTGCGACTATACAGGTTGCATGTCAAGGAGACCAGCAATATCTGTTTTAAACATCTAGATTATGTAATTCATACTTTTTCCTACCTCAATCAAAATCAATATGTCTTTTTTCTGTAGCCTCATATCCTATTTTCACACATTATTCTACTTCTATCTCCCCCAGCACTCCCTCAAACATTACTTCATCTACAGTCAAAACGGAATTTTAGGATTACACGATTTTTAAGTTAAAAACTGATGTGTTATAATCCCTTAAGTGATCAGATTTTACCACCTGGATGATCATGGTGCCACTATCATCCTGTTTACAAAAAGGGCAATGCTTTAGGCAAATAACAAGTCTAATTTTCACAGTCTATGTGTTTGACCTTTCACTAGCAGTCATTTTAGAGTTTGGAGCTACTTTAATTTTTTTCCCGAGAGATTTATATGGATTTTTCTTAGAAAGATGCTTACTTATGCTCAAAATCAGCTGTGCACAGAAGATTTGCTCTTATTTCCTGACACCTTTTTTATTTATAAAACCATCATTTTCCATCTGTGTTTTGTGGCTAACAATATCTCCTATTGACAACTCATGCCAAAATGGCATCATATTGCATCATTAAAACGTCCAGTATACATAATTTTTACTTAAGAAAAACAGATCTTGACAGTACTTAATGAATAAAGATAAGAGTGGGTATTTAAATACCTCACACATGTGCGGACGGTATAAAAAGGGACACAGATACAATTGTGTTTAGTCAACAAATATCTGTAGAGTTCTGCCTAGCTACAAAGTTACCTAGTAGTTTAGCTACAAAACAGATGGGAACGGCTCCTGCCCTCGGGGCGCTTATATACTAATATAAGAAAAAGACAACATGCTTTAAGAGAGACATAGATTCCATAAAGCAGAATTCCAGGAGCAGAGCAAATGAAGGCCATGTGCTTGTCTGGAAGTCTAGAGGAAGCTTCACTGTGCAAATAAATTTTAAGGGTGACAAAGAGCCAGCAAAAACTGAGAGTGGAGGAAAAAGGCTCTGAGTTGAAGCTCCAGAGTGAGTTTCTGGAGAACAGAATGTTCAACTTGTCAATGCTAAATTACCTATCTTTATTTTCTTGGATTTATCACTAGCCTTGGTCACTCATTTCTGTTTGATACCAGTTCTTTACCTGGCTTCAGGGCACTATGTCCTCCTGGTTTCACTCTACTTTACTGATACTTTACTGAAGCTTCTTCTTCTAGCTAGACTTTGATGTCAAAGACTCAGGACTTTTGGTTTTCTTCTCTGTTCTACCCACACTTGCTTTGTGACCTCACTGGTCTCATGGCATCACTAGCATTTCTACTCCAATGAGTCCTAGCTTTCCATCTCTAGCACTGAGCTCTCTGCCCTACCCAGACTTATATATCCGAACTCCTGTCCATTTCTCCATCTGGATGTCTAATAGGCAGCTTTAGCTCAACAATGTCCAAAAATCTCAGTCCTTTGACCTGATGACCTGAGCCTGCTCCAGTCACACCCTTTCTCATCCTACTTCAAGGCATCTTCATCTTTCCAGCTGTTGAATACAAAGACCTTAGAGTTATACTTGATTTATCTATTTTTTCACACATCACAAACAACTAACTGTTAGGAAGCCCGGTTGACTCTAACTTGAAAATACATTCTGAAATCCAATAAAAAAAAGAGAGCAAAAAGAACAGAGTACATAGAAACAGAACAGCCAATGGCCCTTTAATGTCTGAAAAGGTGTTTAATTTCACTCATAATAAAACAAATGAAAACTAAAACTACACTGAGATACTATTTCTCATATATCATATTGGCAAAAGTTCAAAAGCTTGACAGTACTGACTGTTGGCAATGCTATGGAAAAACTGCCAGGCTCATATATTTGACATTGGGAGTGCAAAATGGTGCAACCTGTGTGAAGAGGTATTTTGCAATACTGAATAGAAATACAAATATGTTTTCTTTTTGACCCATCAATTCCAGTTCTAGGAATCTACTCTTGATATAGAGATATATAGAGAGATCGATTTATGATATTTAATCATATCACATGCCAAGGTTATTGAGTTGTTATTTGTAACTACAAAAGATTAGCAATCCCACTCCTGGGCATATATCTGGAGGGAACTCTTATTCAAAAAGATACATGCACCCCAATGCTCATAGCAGCACTATATACAATAGCCAAGACATGGAACCAACCTAAATATCCATCAATAGATGACTGCATAAAGAAGTTGCAGTATATTTATACAATGGAATACTACTCAGCCATAAAAAGAATAAAATAATGCCATTTGCAGCAACATGGATGGACCTAGAAATCATCATTCTAAGTGAAGTAAGCCAGAAAGAAAAAGAAAAATACCATATGATATCACTCATATGTGGAATCTGGAAAAAAAAAAGAGAGAGAGGAAAAAGGTCACTATGAACTCATCTACAAAACAAAAATAGACTCACAGACATAGTAAATAATCTTACAGTTACCAGGGAAAGTGAGTGGGAAGGGATAAATTTGGGAGTTTGAGATTTACAAATGTTGGCCACTATATATAAAAATAGATTTTAAAAAAGCTTCTTCAGTATAGCACAGGGAACTATGTTCAATATCTTGTAATAACCTTTAATGAAAAAAATATGGAAATGAATATATGCATGTATAAGCATGACTGTGACATTGTGCTATACATCAGAAATTGACACACTGTAACTGACTATACTTCAATTTTAAAAAAGGTAATTTAAAAACAATCCAAATGCCCAATAAAAGATTGGATAAATAAATCATGATATATCCACACTGAATGAAGTACTATATAATTATTATAAAGAAGACCATATCATACATGGATTTTGTGTGTGTGTGTGACTGTGTGTGTGTCTGTATGGCTTAAATAAAATTAATGAAGTACAGAACAGTTTATATATATATATAATTTTTAAGGTAGAAAAATAAGACACAAGAAGAAACCCAGCAAGAATAAGATAGAAGCTAATTTTTAAAAATGGTTATCTGTGGCACGGTTCAACAAATCATGGCCAAATGGGACAAATACAGTCTACTGCATATTTTAGTAAATAAAGTTTTCCTGTAACGGACACACCCAATTTTTGGCATATTACACAGCTGCTTTCTCACTGCTGTAGCAGAGTTTAGCAGTTGCCATAGAGGCCGTGGGGCCTGTAAAGCCTAAAGTACTTATTCTCTGCTCCTTTACAGTATAGAGGTGGAAGGTACAGGTAGAGCAGATGGAGATGCAAGCAAGACTTCTCTAACTATATGTATTAGTACAGCTTTGACTTTTGAGCATGAAACTCTTCATTTAAAAGACTGAAAAACAAACCTTAAAACTGAAAATAAATGGAAACAAAATAATCTAACTGCATGTCAAATTGATAAAATAATACAGAGTAAAAGACTGTTTCAAGTGATTCCTCACTGTATATCATTCTAGCATCTCTAATAATTGGATATTATAGCTTCTTGATATGTTACATCATCAAGTTCATAGCTGTGCTGAAGAAGTCTCCTTGTCAACAGTATGTAACATGAACCTAATCAAGGCTTAAATTTAGCTTCCAGTTGACAGGAAATACATGAAAGGTTAAATAACATCACTATTAACAATTAGGAGAGTCTAATGGATGTAATATTCTACAAGACAAATGTTCTACATTTTTAAAGGACATGTAATAACAAACAAAATAAACAAATGTTCAAAATTAAAAGAGATCTAACATTCAAATACAATGCATGAAACTGGATTAAATCCAGGCTTGGAATCACATACAAATATACATATACATGCCTTATCTTGTAAAGGATATTTTGAAAATAATTCACAAAATTTGAAAATGTACTGGATAGGTAAATGATATAAAAAATTCTTGATCTTCAGATGATGAAGTATTGCAAGAAGAAGACATGATGTCTCCCACTTTCAAATACTTCTCAAAGATAAATATGCCACAATAGAAAACACAGTTAGATCTAGGTGCTGGGTCATGAATGCTTATTGTACTATTCTAACTTTTCTTTGCACTTAAATTTTTCATAATAAAGTGCAGAAGAAAAACGGGTTTTGTACGTGGTTGTGTGTGTATCTTTCTGACTGTGTGTCTGCCTCCAGCATCTGACCCCTTTCTAAACCTTCACTGTCAGCCTGATAGCAACCTGGTCACTGTCATCATATCATCTCTTGCCTCACATCAGTCATCTTCCCCTGAGCTTCCTTGTTGCTCTCCTTATTGCCACGAGAGTCTGTTGGTCCACGGAAAAACCAGAGTTTAAAAATGTAAGTAAGATCACATTGGCCCTTCACTACACACACTGCAGTGCCTCTCCCATTTCATTCTGATTCAAAGTCCAATTTCTTACAATGCTCTCTAAGGCCCTGCGTGCTCTCCCCTACAGTCCAACCTTACCCCCTCACCTCTGAATCACCTTCCTCCTTCTACCTCTCAGTTCACTTTGTTCTTGCTGCAGTGGCCACCTTACTCTTTCTCAAACGTTTGGGTTCTTCCTTCCATCGGGTCTTTGCACTGGCATTCCCTTTATCAGGAATTCTCTTCCTCAGGACAGCCACATAGCGGCCCTCTTCACTTCCGGTAGGTGTTTACTGAAATCTCTCACTTTACCGAGGCTGACCTTGATCACACTATTTCAATTTGCAAAATGCCAGTTCCCCATACTCTTTCCTCCTCTTATTATTCTGGTCTATTTTTTAAGTTAATAGACTTTATATCTGCTGTATTTAAAAAATATTTTTGATAGCCCAGATCATTTTCTGACAGATTGCACATGTCACATTTTGGGTTTTTTTTATTGTCTGTCTCCCCTTGTTAGAATGCAGCATCAGGTAGACATTTCTTCTGTTCATCAAACTAGTAGTCCAAACTTCTATAACTTTTATAACTAGCACATAGTAGCCTTGCCTCAGAAAAATATTTGTTGAATGAGTGAAAGCGTAGAGTTAAGTGGGTGAGTTTTAGACCACATCAAATTAAGTTTTTTGTTTTGACTTGGTAGCTTATGTGAGATGTTGGCTATTCTATCATGACTGACACTACTCAGCCAGTATCTCTAAAAAATCTTTTCCTTCAGAAGGCAGATGGATGCAGGACAAATCATTACAAAGTCATATTTCAATAGACCAGCCTTCTAATTATGTTAATTACACTAAAAAAGCCTCTAGTACTCATTAAGGAGACATCTGTTTTAAAATAACAGAAACCGATTTTGTGAGAACTATTGAGAGGTCTCTGTACTGAATAATTTTCTGACTTTCAAAGGGCATGAAGCAGCCTCAACATTAATACAATTTTCTGTTTTAACTGTACGTTCCTTGAGGACAGTGGTCAATTATTTTATATACCCTGAATAATAGTCAAAATATTACAGATAGAAAGTTGATAAATAAAATGTACATTAATGACATGACAGTATCAGCCCCCAAATGTCAGGTCACATCTGGATTAAGAATATGCCAGTTTTTAAGAGATTAAAAATGTATGAAATATGATGAAATCACATGCTAATAAAGGCATACTCAAAAAAAGTAGCCATATTTTCTAGAAAATACTAAATCCAAATCATACTTTCAGAATACAGAATAATGCATCTTAGCAGACCTTTATTGGTTATGTTTTAAGCAACCTGGAGTGTAAATTTCACAGTTTAAATTCCCAGTACACAGGAATTTCATAACTTGTGGTAAATAGCAGAATCTGAGTAATTTGAGACAAGCTCCTTGAATGAAGCTGGGGAAGAGGATTATCAACATTTAAGCTAAATTGCAAATGTTATAACAGGAAGGAAGTGATAGATAATATGGGCTCTCTGAGAAACCAGAAACATGGAGGGAAAAACTGACGCATTACTGGAGCCTCACAAACATGGAGAGATTAGCTGTGAACCTCAGGGAAAGCAGTCAGAAAATCAAGTTTCAAAGTTTAAGGTAAGAAAGAGAGAACCCAACCAAATTAACATAAAGTAAAAAAAAAATCAACAAACTTGGAACCTAATATACATAAGCTGGAGAAGGTGAAGAAATTTCTACTTTTGACCTAAGAAATACAAGAAGAGTTACTTGAAATGGATAGAAAGGGGAAGGAAAACAACATGAAAAAGTAAAGAATACTAAATATATTATTTCTCATAAATATAATTTACAGCGGGGACCTTCATTTATGTGCTTATTTTAGCCTTATATCCTGACCAAATCTGGGTCTTACAATGTGCTATTTCTAAGATTGCAAGGTGTAATATTTGAATTCTGTGAGAGGCAAATGCATGTCAATTGCTTTCTAAAAATTTAAATATAATTATTTTAAGCTTTATTCCATAAAGTATAAAATCTAAGAGTTTGGACTCTGGAATCTGATTATTTATAGTCACATCTTTTCTGACATCTTGGATAAACTACTCAGTTTCTCTGTGCCTCAATTATCTTAAATGTAAAATGGAAATAACAGAACCTACTTGGTTATTCATGGTACATATGATGGGTATCATAAATGTTAGCCATGATTATTTTATAATTATCTTGATTTTAATCATGTCTTCAAAACAGCTGAAGAATTTCAGAAAAAAATGAAGAAATGTACTTTCTTGTATATTCTATTTTACAAAATTAGAGCTAAGTTTATATAGTTCTTTGATTACTGAGGAAGGAACAGACCCAGGAAAACAAGCATATTTTCTTAAAATAGTGGTGAGTCTATTTCTTATACTTTTAACCCAGAGCTCTACTTCCACATAAAAGTGACTCATTTTTGATAAGAAAAGTTAAAATTTCATACCTACATATATATAATACTTCCCAAAATTCACTGCTTCAGTGCATTTCAATCACTTCTATTACTGTAAGGATGTAGACATGGATAGAAAATTATTTAAACTACACAGTTTAAGTTACTTTCAAGGTAAATATTTGAAAATTGAAGACATATATAAATCTTACATTTTAGTTGTACCAAAAAAAACCCCACACAACTGTTTTAAGTTTTCACTTGTCTTAATCCATTTGGGCTTCTATTACAAAGCACCACAGACTGGGTAGCTTACAGACAACAGAAGTCTTTTTCTCACAGTTCTGGAGTTTGGAAAGTCCAAGATCAAGGTACCAGAGATTCTGTGCCTGATGAGAGTTCATTTTCTGATTCATAGACAGCCATCTTTTCACTGTGTCACCACAGGGCAGACAGGGCAAGGGATGCCTCTGAGGCTACTTTTATAAGGGCACTAATCACAGTTATGAGGGTTCCACCCTCATGACCTAGCACTGCCCAAAGGCTCTTCCTCTTAATATCATGACCTTGGGTGTTAGCACTCCAGAACATGAATTTTAGGGGGACACATTCAGACAATAGCATCATGTAAGTATAAAATAATTTGATGTTATCATAATTATACTTAGAAAATTCAGATTTAGTGTTTAGAACAAACTTGCAATAGAATTGTTTTCTAGATCATTGTATTAGTCTGCTAGGGCTGCCATAAAACACACACATACATGCATGCACACAAAATCCCACCAGACTGGGTGGCTTAAACAATTAAAAAATGGTGTCAAAAGAGTTGTTTTCCTTGAGACCCCTCTTATTGGTTTGTAGATGGCCACATGCTTGCTGCCTCTTTACACAGTTGTTCTTCTGTGTCACTAAGCCCCAGAGGTCTCTCTGTATGAACTAATCTTCTTATAAGGACACTAGTCATATTGGATTATTGGAGTAGGGCCCACCCTAAGGACCTCATTTTAATTTAATTCTCTCTTTTAAAGACACTGTCTCCAAGTATCTCCATGGTCATATTCTGAGGTACTGAAGGCTTCAACATATGAATCTGAGAAGGACACAATTCAATGCGAAGCCTTCTTTACAATTATTTTAAATTGTAAAATGTCATGTCTTAATAATTTACTGTAATGTAAAACTGGCATTTTGCTCTCTGCACCCCTTTACTGTTCCTGCCCTTCAAGAAATATGACTTTGCTTAGAAAAATGAACTGGTGAAATCAATTCCATCTGGGTACTTTAAATAACCCAGAGTCTTTAGAACAAGCTCATGAATCATGTTCTCAACCTCACTTATGTCAAAATCCATTTTTGGACCCTTTCTTCCTGAAAATGGTTAATGATCCATGTACTATCTGACAATTCAAAATTCCTTCAATTTCTAGGCCACATTTGTGGTTGCATTTCAACGGTACAACATTTTAATACTATTACTGAAACTGGATAAATTGTCATACTATTAAAAAGTAAGGGAAGGAAGGATGTAAGACCATAGCAAAATTGTATGTAATTTAGTCTGAGCTTCAGCTTTCCTTATTTTAATGATCTTACCTCTTTTGCTTTTCAAACATATCTTTTTTCAAATATATCTTTTCTCACACCGTTTTCTTTATCTCCCTATTTTATTTCTAGAAAACAGTTGAGAATATAGTCAGTGAGAATAACAAGGAGACGTTTAGCTGCCAAGCGTTTTGCCTAATGATTTCCTAATACATATTTTTAAATTTTCTGTCTTCACTTGTGAAATTAACTATCTTTAGAACATGATCTTTTCCTGAGAAATACCCAATACATGAAGGATGGGGGGAAAATACACATTAAAGATCTAGAAATCTGTTGAAATTTAATTGTATTAGATTCTAGGTAAGTACAATAGGAATTCAGAGAGGGAGGAAATTAAAAAGCTAGTCGCTGTAGGTTTCCTGGTGCAGACAGAACTAGGAGAGGTCTATTAAGGAGAGGTGTGATTCAGATAGGTGTAAGTTTGATGGATGGCCTGTTGAAGACTTTGTCACAGCCTAAACAGAGGCTTTAAGGATCACAGGATACCTAGGGCATGTTGACGATTGTTTGGAATAACCGTGCAGGTTGATGGCTTTTTCTATATTTCATGGGTTATTGGTATGCTCATTTGACATTGACAAAATTTTGAAAATATAATTCTTCTTCTTGAGCTTCCTGAGGTAGATTCTCTTTTTGTTCTGTATGTCTCAGAGATTTTACCATGCCAAAGGGATTAGTATAATGGGTAGAACATAATGGAAGAAACCAAATGACAAAGCACAACTCATACACTAATACGGGTTTAGAACTACTTGATAAAGAAAAAGGTAGATAGAGGAGGCTGGAGGAAGGTTCTGGGCTGGAGGCTTGTTAAGAGTTATTTGGGGGAATGGTCCACACAGTGAATTAGAGGGGGAGGAAGTGGCCAAAGTGTATGCTGAAGAAATGTGTCCGCAAATTCTGTCTCTAACCTCTACCACATTTGCTCTACCCTCTAACTCTCTGGTGATATTCTGCAGCCAGGCTGCTTGGGTTCTTCTTCCATTTTTATCACTTACTAGCTATGAGATCTTAACCACTACTAATTTACAAGTCATTAATTACTCTGTGCTTCAGTGACCTTATCTGTAAGATGGAGATAATGACAGTATGCCCTTCACCTTCACAGATTATTATGTGGTGTAGTTGGGAGAATTAAATGAGGTAACATGTAGAGCAGCAAGTTTAAGATAATGCCAGTGTGTTTCACAATTGCTATAGTAAGAATATCTTACTAACACTGTTTCAGAGAGGATAGCACCATAAGGAATGGGAAAGGAGAGAGCTATACGTCTGTAAGCATTATGGCTAAAAATGGGACTGAGGAGCACAGAGTTATTTAAATGGCAGCTCTGCTTCTTAACTGTATGATTGTGGCCAAGAGTGTTTATCCACATATAAGCATAACCAAAGGCTATATTTTTAATAAAAATGGAATGAAATAATGAAAATTTCAGAAAGTTAAAATTGAATGAAAATTTTACAATCATTTATTACTATCTGCCTTCTGATAAACTATCTATGTTCTCCCCAAGAAATAGTCATGTATTCTTTTCTTCACTTCTCCAAGTTTCTATGTACTCTTCCGTCCGACAGGATTGCTACCTTAAAAGGTTAACGTTTGAATGAAAGAGAGTTTGCTTGTAGGTGCTTATTAGCAGGATGTCTGGGGGGATGTCAGCCTTGGATATGCAGTTACTGTTTCTTCTACTCTGCTTCCTAAACAAGAAGTATGTTTTATTTAGTCTCCTTCTAAAAATATAATATTTTCCCTGGGAATAAAAGTACTATATTAATTTTCCTTAGTAAGTTTCATATTTTGAGAAAAAATATATCTTATTTTTAAGAGATGAAGCTAGTTTCTCTCAGTATTGAGCGGAATAAGCTTCATAAAAGTGCATCAGTGATACTATAAACACGTGTTAACGTTGTAAATGTTGTTCTTCTTTGCTTTTATTGCTCATTCCCTTGCTCTAGGCTTGGGTTGCCTACGTGACAAGAAGGAAGCATGTGACTTCTCTGTAGATTCCCATTAGGTTTCAGCTAACCCTCCAATGATACAGAAATATCACAAACAAATATGGAGGCTGCAAGAGATTATCCTGTCATCACTATCAACAATCTAGTGTATAGTCTCATGGCTTGTCCAAGTTATGCAGCATAATTTATTATTTGAACATATAGGAAATCGTGCAATATCTTAAAGCAAATGTATTAATAATCCTCTACACGAGTGTTTTTCAACCTTTTCTTCATCATTGCCCCTGTAAGGAGACTTTGCTGATGTTTTTCCTAGTCTCCACCTCTATCAAGGAAGTGTCAGTATCACAGACGCTGTATATCTATGTATGTGTTCCATACATACCCATTCTTTACACATAAAAAGAGCAAGAAAGAAGACGACTCCTCCCACCACCACTCCTAAGAATCCACTTTCAACCCCTTACAGGGGATACTGCCCAGGTTGAGGGTGCATTTCCTGGAATTTTCTTAAAATAATTCTGTTGGTTATCTTAAAAGAAAAATATGCACAAGACTGATTGCCTTGGTGTTACCAACTTCAGCTAGACTTCCACTCAGGTAGCAAATTTATAAAGACAAACTTAAAGGAAACTGCACTAAGATGGCATAGGTCAGGCATTTTGCTTCTTTCAAATCTTAGTCGTATTTTATGTTTCAGGTTATGTGGTAATGGTCTATAGTTTTTCTGATCACAGATCCAGTGAGTTATATTTTAAGCAAATGTTATGCATGTTGGTTCAAAAACATGTCAGGAAGAATTATTGTCTGAAGTTTAAAGTAATGCATTTATCAGTCTCTAAAGTTCAGACAAGTAAGACATGATGTTTAAAAAAAAAAAAGTCTGATGCCTGAAAGTAAATCCAAACAAACGCAGAAGCTAGGTTAATCAGCACTTCTAAATAAAAAGAAAATTGTCAGCAAATTCCTTGTTAGAGAAGATAGAAACAGAACAGTAACCTGAGTAGCCACTTTTGTGAGGAGAAAGGGAAAAGGGAAGATTTGGCATCTACTAACCTAAATTTGTAATGTAATTTAACTTTGATTTCAAATTCACGCATACACATACAAACACTCTTGTTTCTGCCAAGATATGTTTCTGTTTCCTTGAGCTAAGACTTACCACTTTAATAACTACAAACATTTTACCAGAAAAGAGGAAAAACTTTCAGGTAGTTTGGAATACTTTAACTCTGTGGGTGAATGTAATGAATGTTCCACATTATCTTTAATTGAAACATATATATTAGTAGTAAAATTCATAAATCACAAGTGCAGGAAAAAAGAACATGGAGTCATAAATTTGACACATTTTACATTAAAATAGATACATCAACTATTAAAATAAATGTATCTCTTACTGAGAAAATAGATCAAAATCAAATCTAATAGTTCACTTACCGAATCAGACATCGACTATTGAATCATTACTTATTGAATACTGAAGAAGATGCATCATCTATCAAATCAAATACCTTCTCTAGTAAATCAACCTCACCATCTGATTTAAAACTGTCTTCCTACTAAATCAAAAAACCACCCAATAAATCAAAGCAATATTGCATCAAAGAATTTCATTTAAAGTAAATACAGTGCATCACCAGACAGCATATATCTTAGTAAAGGTACCATTTATTAGGAGAAAGAGATGCCTTTTGCCACTTAATTCTTTCAGATAGGTTCCTTTTGATATAATACAATCTTCTTCATTTAGACTCCTTTTAATTATCATTTTTAAAGCATATGTTTCTAAGAGAATAACACCCAAACAAGAAAGAAGTGCTTGAGGATGCTTAAAATAAGTTAGTACTCTTAAATAGCTCCAGTGGGTTACATGATCTTAAATAGCTTAACGGTGAGTTAATTTGATCTCAATTTTTTTTTTGTATGCTAAGTGTTATAGTTTTTTGGTGTTGTTTTATTTTTGTTTGTTTGATTAGTTGGTAGGAAAGCATTGGAGAAGCAGGGAGTTGGAGTCATCTTTCTGACTTCATGTTTGTTTCCCCATTTCCCCAAATGCAGACAAGTAGTTGAAGGTCTCCTGTCATTCTGTACCACCCCCTTCACTCACCTATGGCTGGAACAGAGTGGTGAAAGTCTGGAAATGGGGTAGTTGAGGAACATGGTCAGAATATCTTTGTAATTATGAAGTTTCCCAGAGAATTTAGTGGAAAACATTTTCTCTAAATTTATATTGGGAAATATTTCTCTTGTTCAGTTCTATATTTTGTCCTCAAAAGCAATATAACCAAACATATTTTAATTCAGAATAACTTTTTCCTCAGTGGAAGAGATACCCAGTAAAAATCCTATGGAAAATACTCATCAAATTATCATTTTAAGTCAAAAAATGTTTACCTCTCAATATGAAAACTGCAAATACACAGATTGAGTTGGTTTCACCTGAGAAACCGGCACATTCACCCACTGAATTATCAACTAAATAGACATACAAACTTGTAGAAGTTAAAGTCACTAATATTACCAGTGTATTAAGATGACTCTCCCATAAAGCTGAGATTCGTAACTGGCAGGATGTGGACAGAGGCAATCCATGGGTTATTTAACTATTTATTTGACTTTCTGATGGGCTGAAATTGAAATAATTGCCCAAATTTGAAAATAAGAAATTCTAATAGAATTTTGACAATAAATTTTCTGGAAAAACTAGAATATTTCATAACATGGGGCCCAAGTTTTCTTCCAGTAATAGAGAGTTAGGGTTGAATAGTGGCTACTGTTTTGGAAGAGGGTTTATATTCTCCATGCAACCAAACCCCTATTCACTTGCAAAATCTTTCCAATTTTGAAGTCGAGCTCCCTCCTTGCATTAAACATCTATTGATTTTACTTGTTTATGTTGCCTACTTGGCCCCTGTAATCTCTGACTTTACAATCTTAGCTATAAAGCCTGTCACTCACTAAGTAATTCTGACCACCACTTTGTGCTTAGTATGTCTCTGAGAACCCTAAGGATGTGAATGAAGTTTAAGACCTACTTCATGCCCTCAGGTAGCTTTCTGTCTTGTTGAAGATATTAAAATACCCAAGAAGGGCTGAGAGAACAGGCAAGTACATAATAATAGACTATCTGCACAGTATAGAGAGTAACTGTTAGGTAAACAGAAACCACATATGGGTGGAAATTAACATTTACACTGGATTAGATATGTGGGGAGAAGAAAGAATACATTACGCAAAATTTGTAGATTTAAATCTATTGCAGCTTTAAGAACAAGCAGGAGGAGTAAGTTAACCAGTGAAAATAAAAAAGACCAACTACCTTGGAAATAACTGAGGTCTATCTGCTGGACAGGAAATTAAAGTTAGACCATATTTAGAGGACAATTTTGAAATACAAATCTGAGTAAAAGTTGTTGCATAAACCTTGATTTATCCTTAAGTCTATTCCCCACCGGCACCCCTGTTCCACTCACAGTCTCAGTGGTAAGTTTTGCCTTTCTCACTAGAAATATGGCGACTCTACTGCTTGTTTTCAGATGCTCTTTCCTGGTTAAGGCTTGAAAATAGATTGTAAGTCATTTATGAGTTAGTCAGTAAGACCAGCCTTCCCTTACTGCAAGCTCCTTATAAAATGTGGCCCAAACATGTTTATTACTGATCAGCAGTTTCTCATTATTGCTCTGTCTCTGTCGATGTGAACATTGATTAATTGTAATTGCAGTTTTGGCCAGCGCGGATTGATTAAAACACAAAGTAACAAGAATTGTACAAGAATGTCAAAAGGTAGGAGCAGTTCTATAGAACTCTTGGAGGATATGCTGACTCATTCAAGGTGGAGGGCATATGCTGCTAGAGCCAGCAGAACAGAGAGAAAAAACAACAACATTAGTCTAATTTAAGAAATGAAATGGATGATTAAAAGAAAATGTTGACCTCTGTAATAAATATATTCCAGTTTTCTATTTTATATGGAATAAATTACTAACACAAAATGTAACCCTCTTTAAAAAGTCTCTTATTGATTCTGATGTTAGGTTAAGTTTTATTATCTTTATTTTGAAAAGATTATAAAATATTAAGATATGAATGCACATATCTAATTTTATAATTTTTTTTATAAATGAAATGGTATATTTAAAAACATAAACACCTTGGAGAAACTTTATTGATTCTCCAAGCATAATTATTCATAAATTGCTTAAGGGGTTGTGTCATACACTGAAATAAATATTCTTAGGGAATGAGTTTCTATGACCTCCTAGAAAAATATGTGCTAGTGTCCTGACATTCTTTGTTATGTATTCAGCCAATAAATTTGAGTATGTACCAGGTTCAAGGCTCTATGCTAAACTTACTGGGAAACTATGAATCAAATTAAGACCTTATCTTTGCCCTCCAAGAGCTGCAGCCCACCCCCTCCCCCAAAAGAAATGTGACACATACAGGAATTTACAATATAGGGAGAGAATGGGATATATCCAGATTGCTTTGAAAGTTCAGAGTGGGAAGAAGTCACAGATCACTGGGAAAGATTCAAGAAAGCTTATTAGAAAAATGTCACTTGACTAGACTGAAAGGATACTGACCATCATTTTTATTGGAGTGGAATAGATTTCAGAGAAGAATCAGTCCACACCAACACTTAGGAGCAACAAAGCAACGGGCATCAGGTTTGGAGATACGAGGTACAAATGTTTGTAAAGGGCAGCAATCTTTAAAACTTCAGTTCTCCAGAGGGGGCAAGGTATGGTTCAAGTGGTGGAGTGCATGCTTAGCATGTACGAGGTCCTGGGTTCAATCCCCAGTACCTCCATTGAAAAACTAAATAAATAAATAAACCTAATTACCACCTCCCCACTAAAAAAAAAAAAAAAAAAAAAAGTCTATTCTCCAAGCCAAAACTTCAAGGGTAGTTCAATTTGCAAGTCAGATAAAGACTAAGCTGATCTGATGGAAGCCAAGGTAGGGGCCCAGAACTCTGTTGACTCCTATCTGTACCATCACTCTACTACCACTTTCCACAATTACCTTATCACTCATGGGGCTGCTGAGGTCCACAACACACCTTTTTAGTACTTGGTGAGTAAGTATGTGGTGAAGGAAGAGAAAGAGTGAGAAAGAAAAGCTGAATAAGAAAAGCATGAGATTATAGTGGATTGTAGACTGCATTAAGTACCAATACCTTTGACAATTACTCAGCAGAAAATAGATGGAGTTGCTAGAAGTGACCTATTTTTTGTTTTAACATAGCAGTGATCCGATCAAAGCTACACTGTGGCAAGATGTATTGTTGTTCTTCTAAGGGAATTAATCTCAAAAGAGTTTGTAACAAAAGGTCACAATGTCCTTGATTTAGTTTCGAGAAGAAGCAATAAACAAACCTATGACCTACTGAATGTGGGGATTTAGTGGAACTGTGATTGATTGACAGCATTGCTTCTGTATGTTTAAGAGGACTGTGTTGCTAGTATCAGATTGTCAGGACAAAAAGTAAATGTGTGAAGCAGAATAAATTCAGTGTTTTCCTTTTGAGTTTTTGGCACTAAGTGAATATACAGAGAAAGTGAATCTACTAGAAATCTGTGAATGTCTGACTCACTGTCATAAGGGAAGAGTAGAAAATAATGTGGTGGAATACTTCATTAAGAAGGTAGTATAAAGAGTAGTAGGAAAAAAAGGGCCAAGAACAAAAATCATAATGAAAAATTAATTTGAAGTCCAATGGAGTTTATTTTTCTCAGGGTCTGAATTAAGTTGTAAACTTCACTCAGCAGTTGTTTAACTATAAAACAAAGCACTTCCAATAATAATGATTCACTTATAAAAGACATCCCTAGAAAAGTTAACTCCTTTCTTTAAAAGTATCTCTTCCTCTGGCTTTGCATTGAAATACTTAGCCCTGCAGACAAAGACTTTTGCTATTCACTCAGCTCTCAACATGTTGTCCGTTGCAACCTTTGTAGCCCAACTATGAGTACAGATCTTAAATCAATTAAGTACAATTCATCGAGTCAGTTACGAAACTCTAAAACATTGCAACTCTCAAAGCCTTCTTTGTTTTCCTTAATGAAAGAAGAGAAGACAAATTCTTCACTCATTAATTTCATTTAAAAAAATTGCCTAGACCTTCAGTCCGACATTGAGTATTGACTTTTCTCCATGAGAAACAGATACGGAAGATTTTGAAATTACTTTCAATAAGCGATTTTTTCTGATCAATGAGTGAAAAATTAACTTAGATAACTGGGTAATATAGAAAAGTAAAGATTATTCTGTCCCTGAAGATGCACTACTATTTATTTCTGCTTCCATTAAAAAAATTTTTTTCTCCTATAACCATTTCTGCAAGGGCCACAAGCAGCAGCGGCTTTGAGTGAATACCTAAAATCTACCTGCTCATTTTAAAGATGGAATATAGTTTGGTTTGATTTAAATAAGTACCTTAAAAAATTTTTAGTCATCTTATTTCCAGTTCATCTTTTCAGACATACACAAATGTTCAGTTTTTCTGATTTTCTGATAGGTGACTTAACAGAGACAAACGAGGGTTCCATCCCAGTCATTCATATGCAACTTTTATGAAACATTGATCACCCTGAAGAATTGGAAAAAAGGATCAGGCAGATGTATTAAACAGGTTAATAGTGGTGACTTAAAGGATTCTGGAGAGAGACAAACTTGGTTTTGAGAAGTAAGACATTCATTAAGTTATTTGACCTTCCTTAGCTTTAGTATCTGCCTCATAGAGTAATCGTGAGAAATGTATGGAAGGCACTTAGCAAAGAGACCAGCATGGAGTAAGAGCTCAGTAAATGACATTATTGTTATCAGTGTATTTCCGAGGTTCAGGTGGCTCACAATCATGCTTTTGCCAGAGGCTTTTTCATTTCTCTACAGATAATTGCAACAAACTCTCCCTCTCTCCCATCCTCTGTCTCTCTTCTTCTTCTTCTCTCTCTCTCTCTCTCTCTGCCACAGATTTTGTCTTCTCCCCATGGGTCACTGTGGAATTTATGTAGTAGATATTACTTCCCCCATTTTAAAGGTAAGGAACATGAGCCCATGAAAGACTGTTTTTGGCCCAGGTGTCCTAATAGGAAATGGTTGAGCTGAAACTGAAATCTGATTTCTCAACAGATACTCATGGTAATAAATCACATCATCTAAAGTATGAAGAACGAAATAGAAAAAAAAAAAGTATGTCCCCTGTAATTGTTACTTTCTTTTCTGAGTTCTGTAGAAAACAATGACCACGGTTATATATTTTATTTGTTGAACAATAGAAATGTTACAAAAAGACTTAAAGAAAAATCTAATAGAACTAGTATGGATTGTAAATTTAAGCTTCACTTTATAGTTGTTTAATGCTGTTACATACTTTAATTTGTCTTCCCAATTAACGCTTAGTTTTTATTCTTCATCACCAAACAGGAAACTATCCATCGTGTTAGGAAAGAAGACACTGACCTAGTGGGAGGTTAGTATGACTGCCCTGTTCTCTTACAGAGCAGCCAAGCCGGGGAAGTTGGTAGATTTTCTTGTTCTTTTTCTCCAGACCATGCTATATCACTCACTCATTAAAGCCGAGGTAAGGAAGAGAAATCTGGGGAGAGAAGTTGCACTGGACTTTCCTGTGTTCTTTTATAAAAAGTTTGGATACTGTTGGTGGCTCTTGGAGCTATTGAACTGGTGGTTGTATTATTTCTGTTTGAAAAATGTAAGCAGGTCTTGCTGTGTGAGTTGGAGGATGTGAACAAAGTGAATATGATTTCATGAATGTTGATTTGTTGCTGAACACAATGGTATCTTAATTGAAGAGCCACCTGTGTAGCAGAAGAAGGACTCTGTTATTAGATTTACCATCTTTTTAAATAAATAAGAATATGTGTATTTTTCAACCTGGAAACTTGTGCTTCCTTAGAAAATGGACTTGTTTCTTTTTTTCAGTTGTAAAACGTATGAGTACTATATTTCATTTTATCAAACCATAATTTGAAGAGAAGAATGTCCATTATTCATGACTAAATCTCTCATCAAAACCTAGAATCCCACAAGAACTTGAGAATTGGCAAATACATGTGAAATCCAGTCCGGAACAATTCTGATTTACAAGGAGCCTCTCATCTCTATGTTTAAATGTAGCCATGTGCCCCTACAGTCATCTGTCAGAGTAGGAGAATTTCCAGATAATCAAAATGTCACAAAGTTAATACATTTAATTTTTATTTCATCCCCTGCAAGTATGAACTCTGATTGTAATTACAGCTTCATCTGCTCTTGAATGATTTTTTATATCAGACGAAGATAGTGCTTTAATGACCACACTGATGTAGAATAAGGAACCAGCTTAAAAGAGGAAACAATAAGAATGCTTGGAAAGTAGAGAAAATCCTGATGCTATAAAGCATACAACATGTGTCTTGATGTCACAATTAATAGTTAAATATTTAACTCCCGTAACTTACTTCTAACAATAGTCACATGTTGTTTTCTCTGGCCAAGATATTAAATTGGAGGGGACAAAATCCAGAGCAAAAATGTTCTAGTGGGAAAAGCAAATTTAAATATAGAAGAAACCTAAATAGGGCTGATCATTTATGGTAACCGTTATTTCATAAGATAAGGAATCTGAGGAATATATTCCACTGGCCTCATTCTACCATGTTCTTACCAGTTAGATACAGAATAACTATCAGGTCTTCCCCACTTACATCTCTCATCAGATGCCTAGGGGAAATGATTTAGGATTTGATGATACCTTTATTCTGCTTCAGCCAGAGATGGACCTTAATACAATGGCTTAAGTTTTATTCCTAACTTAACAGACATAGCTACACAATATTGAACAAACTATCAGCATTGATATTTTAAATTGCTCCTCTATTAAAAGTAATAGTAATATTTGTCCTACTATGACATGGGCTTCTTTTGATACAGAAATGAGATGATATAATTTCTGGTACGTTTGAAATAATATGAAAATAAGTGTTATCAATTGCTGGCTGTTATTTAAATAATATGTCCTAGGAGTCAACTTTTTCTCAAGTTTATGGGGAGGACAAGCAGAAGACAGAAATCTTGTGAGGAAAAGGGAATGAGAAATGGGTACATGTGAACGTGGATGGACACTGTTTTGCATAATGGAATTTTGATGTTGCTAAAAATCCTAAATTACCTACTTCAAAACTTCTTGTTTGGAAGTAGAAATCTGGAAAAGTTAACAAGAGTCATACCCAGTGCCCACAGCCAATATGAAGCACAGTTCGGACTACAGTCTCCAGAACTTGAGCCGAATGTTCTTCTCTTTATGTCTAAACTCCACATTGCAAAATTTTCCTTCTATATGCAAAATCCCAGAAGAGTTAAAGGCAAATACTTAACAATAGAGGGGCATGAAGTGTGTGTCCCGCAGGTTCTTCTAATTGTAAGATCTCAGAGTAAGAAATACTCTTTGAGTTCATCTAATTCAAAAGATTATTTCATACATTTTCACTCTCCTTGGCAGACGATGGTCCACCCTCTATGATTATCTCTAGGGGGAAAAAAAGGAAATATTTTTTACTGTTATTTGCATTAAAATGGGAAATATCTAAAAGTAGATGGTTATTCTTTAGGCATGCACATGACTACACATTGAAACCCCAGGTTGGTATTAAAACAACTCCAGGTAGCTTGCTGACTTCCAGTCCTCACTCACTGCGCTCCAGGCACACTGACCTTCCATTATGCTATTCCCTAAGTACAAGAAACCATCTCCCAAACTGATGTCTTGCTTCTTCTGCCTAGAAAGTGCCTTCTCCAAAAAGGTACATGACTTCCTCCTCCTCTTCATTCAGGCTACCCTCAAATGTCTCTTCATTGGAAAGACACATGGGACCACCCTATCAAAAACAAGATCATTCTCCACTCCATTACTTTGTCCCCTTACACTGGTTTGCTTGCTTCTTACTTTATAAATGTATCATCTGTTTCTCTCTACCTTAATAGAAACTCTCTGCAAGGAAGACTTTGTTTTATCCTATGTTCTACTTACTCTCAGCACCTAAAACAGGGCTTGGCACATGGAAAAAGAAGAAAAAAACTTTCAAACTTTCAATCCTTAACAACTTTAGATATTTTATTTATCCATCAAGGAAAAATTCTATCAAAAGGGATCTATTAACTATTTATATATTTCCTTTAAAGGATAATTATTTCAATCATTTCAGTTTCTGTATAATAATTTCTGAGTATATTTGGAATTCTTAATCATCAACATGGTGTACTTCAATGACTGCCTGTTATGTGGAACACCTACATATAATGATAAATATTCAATCAATTAAAATGTTTTGAAATGAGCAGGTGTTTACAGATATGTAAAAACTCTTCAAGTGTTGACTAAATTAATGACATTTTAGCAGGCATCTTATCATGCATATGTGATGGGCCTTTATACTGGTGATTTATGGATTTGAAACATTTCCGTATGGTGCATAGTGTCTGGCAGAGATCCCAAAGTTAGTTTTTGCTGACAGTGGTGGTGATAAAGAATCAGTAATTTTAATATCCGTATTATATGATGATGAGGACAGAGAATAGAAGGAGAAAGAAGAGAAAGAAGAAAAAGTGCCATCAGAATGCAAAATACATTTGTTAATTTTGAGAATGTCTATGGAAAATGGGGAACTGACAAATGTGAAACTCTCAAACACATAAATAATTAAAACATATCCAAGAAGCAGAAAATGGAATAGACCAATAAGCAGAAAAGAAACTGAAAAAAAGTAGTGAAAGAATTGCCTCCCAAAATAGCTTCAGGGCTAGGCAGTTTTACAGCCCAGTTCTTTCCAGCGTTCAAAACACAAATAATGTCATCTTTATATATAAGCCCTCTGGAGTATTGAGAGAGGGGGAATGGGTTCCCAACATGTTTTATACACTGAGCATAATACTGATAAGAAAAATCAGAGAGTACAAAATCCGAAGACTTCAGACCAATAACAATAACATGGAAACAAAAGGTCTAGCTTGAACTAATCAGTGTATTAAAGAAGAATTCATCATACCTAAGAAGAGTTTGCATTAAGATGCAAAAATATTTAATTTTCAGACTTGTAATACAGTTTATCAACAGTATATTTTAAGGGAAAAAAAATGTTTGACCATCTGAGCTAACTTTAAAAATATTTGATAAGATTCTTTATTTTTTTTAAAAAATTCTTAATACATATATACCTTAATCATAACAGGGATTATCTAACTAAACTCATATCCAATATCACACTTAACAGTAAAGCAGTAGGATCAATTTTATTAAAGTCAAGGAATATACAAGAATGTTACCTTTCATCTTTATTATTGCAAAGTATTTTGAAATTTCTAGCCCATGTTATCTGATAAAATCAAGGACAAAAGACCTCATTCCTT